>NW_006767222.1:0-2497 GCF_000275845.1 Dichomitus squalens LYAD-421 SS1 | reverse complement strand
GAACGTCTGGTCCAACATCGCCCCGAGTTCGCCGTTCGAGTACTCCAGCTGGAACGTGGGCGTGTTGGTCACCGGGGCTTGCCCGAGGGGCGGTCCGCCGTTCGCGATGTATATGACGAAAGGCTCGTCGCTTGCCGCAGAGCTGTTGCATCCGAAGAACGTCGGGCGACGCGTTAGATTTTGGGAGAGGTAGACGTCCGTGGTGTTCGGCACGGGCGGGAAGAAGTACGTTCCTGGGAAGAGCTGGACTCGCGCTTGCGTCGACTTCGAGCGCATACGAAGGTGAGATGCTACATCAGAGGTCTGAGGGCGCCGGAAGCACTCACGATGAGGTCGAGGCCTGCAGCGAAGTTGTCTGAGGTGTCCGCAGGCTGGGGAAAGAGCCTTTCAGGACATAATGTCGATGTCAGATGCAGCCAAGCTACTCACCGCATCAATGGCGATAATCGTGTCGACACCACGGGCCAGAACGAGCAGTGGCTGCAATGGGTCCGTCTCGCCGTCTTCCCCTCCATCGACCAGAGTTAGCACTGTCTGGTCCGAGTCGGGAAACGTAGCGGGAGACACGCCAAAGAAGGCATTTGGGACCGCCGCGGAGTCGAGGCGGACGTCCGTTTGAGTGAACGTCTCCTCGAGAAAATTGACGATCTTGTCGATGATGCTAAGGACCGCCGACTTCCATTTCATCATGAAGTCAGCATAGCGTTTGAACGGTCTGATGGGAAACAACTCACTGTGACATTAGGTCCATTGAACACATTCGAAGAGGTACCTGCTATGTAGGCAAGCTGGTCAAACCCAGTCACACACGTGCTTCTGTTCGTCGGCGGCGAGCCAAGGAAGCGCATGGGAGTGAACGCTCCCAACTGGGGATCATATGTCCCCATCTCGACTGAAGCAGGGATGGTGAGCCCGTGCGCAAGGAGCACGTCGTAGCCGTGTGCACTCACATGGGTTGAATTCGTAGATGGGGTTTGTCAAGGGCACCAGGTCGCCATCCTCAGTCACAGCCGAGCCATTTGTCCTGCTGACGAGCGAGTCGGCGACCACGATGGGGAAGGGTTGTTCGTGATTCACGAATGACGACCTAGACAAACACGTCCATGAGCCTGCGGTCATCGGAGAACCACCTCCATGCTCTTCGCAGAGCATGGGAACAAGAGTCAGCACAATTAGTACCCACACGTAAACGATCGACGAGAAGGTGATCCCAGCCCCATGTGGGAGATTGTCGTCGAAAAAGTTTGCCGCAGTCGTCCCGTTCGCGAAGTGTCCGGACAGCGCGCGCGCCCATACGTCCGTCACCGTCACCGGAAAGCCGGCGGAGAACTTGCCGGATACCTCGTCGACGATGTCCACAAGGTACTCCGCGTCACGGATGATGTTCGCACCCCCTGGGGTGAGCAGGTCCATGTCCGCGAGCCACCCGCCGAACTTCGCGTTACCGTCGTTCGTTTGGGAGGGCGAGGACCCAAAGATGAGCTCCGGGAGCATGGGGAAGTCCGCTTGTGCAAGCGAGGACACGAGCCAGGACCCGCCGGACAAGCCTGACAGGTACGTCGCGGCCTGCAGGACGCCTCCTGTACCCGCCTCAACGGACGTCTGGTTGCGGCCGTCGAGCGCATTCAGGATCCCGGCGCCGAAGATGGCCGATCGATATCCGCCGCCGCTCGTCGCGATCCCGAGCCTGGGCTGCGGCCCCACTCCAAACAACCCTGAGAGGATGTCGTCGACATATTGTGGGAGCGAAGCATTCGACTGCGAGGTATTGAGATAGGCCTGGACGTTTGCGAGGTAGCCCTTCCAAGCATTTAGGGCGACTTGCTGTCGTCCCGATACATATGCAGCTTCGCCCGCACTAAGCGACTGCGCACTGGAACCGGTCTGGCGGACGAGGGAGGTACGAGGGGGGCAGGCCTGCACACTCGGCGTGTATGCAACCGCAGCGACGGATTCCGCGGCGGCTCCTAGACCAAGAGAGCACGCGATCAGATAGAATGTGAGAGGAGTTAGGATCGCCCGCATGACTACTATGACCAAGACCTCGCTTGCGACTGGGCTACAGGACGTGTTTTGGGGCGAGCCACCCGCGCGGAGGATGGCACTCACCTGCAAGCTGTAAGTGGACAATATATACCTGCTACAGGTGGCATCAAAGCTAACTGCTCCCATACCCACGGGCAGGAACGACATCGCATGCGTATGCGATCCGATTAACGGTCGGAATCCGGCATTGACTGCAACTCACCGGGGGAAACAAGTTCTTTACGCGGATCTATCGAAGACCCGGTGTGCGGTAGGAAGATCCATGCTGGTAGGAAGAACCTCGCATGCACAATGCTATCCACGCGTATAGAGGTATCAGACTGACATGAACGGAATTGTCATCGCCTGGGCTGCCTTTCGGCGCTGACGAGCTCGGCATGACTTCACGAGCGGTAGACGGTTCTCAGGGCAGCTACCGCGTTGCCCCATAGGGCGGAACCGATGGTTGCGT
>NW_006767221.1:0-2500 GCF_000275845.1 Dichomitus squalens LYAD-421 SS1 | reverse complement strand
ATGGGCGTGCTCGACTCTTGTCGCTCGCTCATTTCCTCGCGCGCCTACACGGCGCCTGCTTACCTGGATTCAAGGTCAGCTCAAGCGCCTGCAGCACTGGCAGAGCCTGGGGGCAGGTGCAACATGCCCGCATGTTGGAATCTGTAGAATTCACACTCTAGTATCGGTTGGATGGTGTAGTGTTAACACCTCCCAGCGCATATGGGATGACCCGGGTTCAATCCCCGGTCTGACCAACTTTTCATTGTTCAACACCGCATGAGGCTCGCGAGCTGGGACTAGCGAGCGACGCGAGTACTAGATAAGTCAGAAGCTAAAGAGCCCCTTGACTCGAGGCGCGGAGTCGTCCCACAAGGTTTGAATCCAGTGCCATCAGGCTCAGAGCGGCAGCCCCAGCTGAATCGTAGTATGTACTACTAGTATGTCTCTGTTTCCCACTCGTTTCGGTGCATCGTGTACGATAATTCTAGGTCAACGATTCTACAACTCTCTCCCTACGTCTCCATCCACTTGCTGGGCATAACAAACCTAGCATGGGACGGTCCTGTCGCTCTGGCTGCACCCGCTGCCTGTCCGCCCCCCTTAAATCCAGGTAGGCAGGTGCTCTGTAGGCGCGCGAGAAGACGAGCGAGCGACAACGTCGGACAAGAATCGAGCACGCCTGCCACTAGTACTGGCAGTCTGGCACAGAGCGACGCGCGTTTGTGTTTCCTTTCCCGGCGGCGGCTGCGAGCGCTATCACTGCTCTCCGACCTTCAAGTTGCTCTGACCTTCGCACTGTGCGTTGACATCCGCACCCAAGCCACAACGAAAGCACTTGCCATCCCATATCTGCATGCTATACGGCCATTTCCAGTACACTACACTCCTGTGGCTAGTTATTCGAATCACGACGGTACTACATCAAGTCTTCGATGCAACTATTCAGGTCACTGCAGCACCTTGCTAGCCGTTACATTCACAGCGTATCAGACATCACATGTCGTAATCCTTGCCAGCCATGGGACAAAGTGTTTGGGCTATGACGACACCAGGTCAGCCCCCAGTCTCGACCGGAACATCCTCGACGTTCGCCTTCATGAACCCTCGGAGTCGCTCGCTCCCCCCCACCACACACCTTCCTACTTGTCCCATACTGCTGCGCGGTAACACTTGTTCTGTCCATCTGCTCTAGCCAATATGTCTAGCTTCATTGAACGGTACATGCACGAAACCGACGACCAAGGCCACTTCTCGAGAGCAACGCTGCAAAAAATGTTCCACCCACCTCTCCCTTTTCCCTCTGGCGGCTACCCCTTTGCCTCGGTCTCCCTTTCCCCCTCCGCGGGGGAGTTGGGAAGCCTACCTGAAGAGGGCGGTCACTCAGTCTCAGCGACCTCGCAATTCCGCCTCCTCGACCTCGACCGCCAGGTGCGATCCTGGGAGGAGGCTGAGTACACTCCCACCGCGGGCGAGTGGGGTCTCCCGGACACGGACAAGTACGACTATGGTGAATGGGGATTGAGCGCTCTGGCAGACGGGGAAGGGGGGTTCGGCGGCTCTCCGGAACTTCTGCCTGTAGCTGTACTCTCCCCGCGTTTGGAGGCTGCGTCGAGCGGCGATGAGGAGACTTCTCGCTCTGTCTCCGCAGGCTTCCAGGGCGCTGGTTCCGGGTCTGCCTCTGTGTGCTGGTTCTCGGAAGAGGATTGGGATGCAGGGGGTGGCGCTTACCCGGAGCCCGTGTCTTTGTTTTACAGGATTCCCCTCGAGCGGAGCGCGAAGGACGAGGACGAGGACGAGGACGAGGCCGACCGAGGCGAGGAAGAGGACGACCGACGCGACAACGTGACTATGACAATCGAAGAAGACGTTTTCGAGGAAGGTCGCAACGGTGTCGAGAGTGGGAGCGCCAGCGCCGAGGCTCCTCTCGACATCAAGTCGATCTTCGTCGAGGACTTCTCCGAGGCGGTCGAGCCGGACCCGAACGCTGCCTTGGTGACGAGCAGGCGGGTGAGTGCAGGTGAGTATAAGGAGTCGAGCCGGGTGGCTCCCGGCTCCTCCGCTGCGGCGTCGTCTGCCAAGGGCCTCAAGAGACTTCAAGCGCGCTCACGGTCTTACCTTGGGGCGGCGGTGGTCCGGCTCGGTCTGGGAAAGAGACGGAGGACGGCTACCGGACTCTCGTCGGGGACGCCCGTCGTGAGGATGGAGGCCGCATTCCAAGGGGGCTTGCCTTCCTCTGTCTCTTGGTACGTTGGAGAAGTTCCTGGGCCGACGTGGATCGGGCGACGGATGCGAGACGCGACGAAGACGGGCGAGAAGCTTCGGACCGCGATGACGAACGCGATGAGGATGGTAGTGTAGGGGGCATTGGGAATGGGATCGGACATGGGATTGCTTCTTGGACTTTGAGCTCGTGGACTGTGCGCTTTTTTGTATGCTGGCTGCCGCTACAGGGACATGCTGGTCGTGTTCGTTCAGACTCCTTGGTCGCCCCGAAATGCTATCATCGTCGGGTCCGCCC
>NW_006767220.1:0-2502 GCF_000275845.1 Dichomitus squalens LYAD-421 SS1 | reverse complement strand
CCGTCAAGCCACCTCCGTACGGCAAACCCGAAGACTGGAAGCTGGACGATGGTGTTGCCAAGTATCAGGGCAAGATCTACATCCCTCCGAATGAAGACCTGCGACGCGACATTGTCCGGATACATCACGACCCGGCAGTAATGGGCCACCCCGGACAGGACCAGAACATCGAACTCGTCTCACGCCAGTACAGTTGGGGCGGAATGGAAAACTTCATCCGCAAATTCGTTCAAGGATGCGCCATCTGCCAAGGATCCAAGGTTAACACCCACCCCGTGAAAGCTCCCGCCATGCCTATTCCCCACGCAGGAAACACGCGACCGTTTTCGGTCATCACCATGGATCACATCACGGGCCTTCCAATGTCCAACGGATTCAACGCCATCCAAGTGGTAGTAGATCACGACACCACCAAGGGCGCGGTCATCACCCCTTGCACTATCAACGTCACCGCCTTGGAAGCAGCTGAACTACTGTTCCGAGATGTCTACAAACGGTTTGGAGCCCCTCAAAGGATCATATCCGACCGAGGACCCCAGTTTGCGTCTGGGGTTTTCCAAGAACTGCAACGACTCGTAGGAGTCAAGACTTCCCGATCCACGGCGTATCACCCTCAGACGGACGGACAGACAGAACGAGTCAACCAGGAAATCGACTTAGCCCTGCGCATCTACTGTCTCAATGACCCGGACAGCTGGTCGGACAAACTCCCTGCTTTCGAGTTCTGCCACAACCAACACAAGCACTCCGTCACCGGCAAGTCTCCGTTCGAACTCATCATGGGCTACAACCCCGACGTATTCCCCAACTCCCTCTCTCCATCCACACACCCGAGCGCGGAAGAACGAATCCAGCAACTCCTCAAAGACCGAGCCAATGCGGAAGCCGCGCACAACCGAGCAGCGGAGATCATGGCCCGAAGGGCTGGAACCAAGCCGGTCACGTTCAAGAAAGGCGATAGGGTCCTCCTCGAATCGACCAACCTCAGACTCCCCTATCCCCACCGGAAGTTAGCCCCGAAAAGGGAAGGACCCTTCGAGATCGACGAGATCACTGGTCCAGTCACGGTTCGGCTAAAACTCCCTAAGGCCTGGAAGATCCATGACGTCTTCCATGTGAATCTACTCAAACCTTATCGAGTCACCAAGGAACACGGGCCAGACTACCCCAGACCGCCTCCGGAGACCGTAGAAGGCGAAGAAGAATGGGAAGTCGAGGCCATCTTGGCCCATCGGAAACGTGGGAAAGGCTATCAATACTTCGTCTCTTGGAAGGGCTGGCCTAGCAGCGAAAACTCGTGGGTTTCCGGGAAGGAGATGACCAATGCGCCGAAGCTCCTCACCAAGTACAAGAAGCAACAGCGACTCTAGGGAACAACCCCAACCCACTCCTCTCTCCTGCCAATCAACACCATGCCCCAACTCGCCTCTACCTACCGCGCTGCCCCCGAAGACGTCCCCACCCCCCAGTGGTTCCTCGACCACGACTTCCACCTCTCCTTCCTCCACCTACCCGGCAATGAAATCGCCGGATACGGCCAGACCTCCCAACGTCAATACGTTGGGTGGCTCCTCCTCCAACCCAGCCCAGAATTGCGCAACGTCCTGGAATGGCGATTTCGGGACGTCCCGCCCGCCAGTCACGCCTGGGCCATCTACGGCGAGTCGGTCGTCACCCTCACCCACCTCCGGACCCTCGACTGGGACGTCGGCGAGATCACCGACCCATCTGGCCAACGACGGGCCTACGACACTGTCTCCCAGCTGCGGGCCACGACGATCGCCATGTCCGACCACGCCTTGGATATCGTTTGCGCCCCCCATCACCTTTTTTTCATAGCTGACCTCGTCAACCACATAGAGCAGGTTGACCGCGAACGCGAGCGGACCTGGCTGGAGCGCGTCATCGCCAACAACGACAGCCATGCCGCCTCCCCTATTCCCCCCACCCCGCCTCTGCCCGCCCCGGAATGGGGGAACGCGGCTGACGTCTCCGGATGGGGCGACACCAACGTCGACTGGAGCAACACTAACTGGGGGGACGTCCCCATGGACGAGGCCGACATGGAGTGGTCCTCCCCTATACAACCTTCGCGCCGCTCCCCTCCACCCCGCGACTCCCCTTCCCCAACACTGCAGCACCTCCGCCCGATGCCCGATCGCCTACGCTCCGGCGCGCCCCCTCCGACCCGTACGCGCCCCTCTCCCCGCTCTCCCAGCCCCACCCCCCGCTCCCCGAGCCCCGTCGACGAGAACGAACCCCCGTTCACCATGGTCGTCGACCCCGCGTCGCCCCTGGAGTGGCCGACCTCAACCGTCCGAACGGTCCTCGGCACCATCAGCGGAGGCGACCTCACCGACACCACCGACCCCGACACCCTGTCCGCGCCCCCTGCCCCTCCAACCCCCCCGCTCCGCCAACCCAGACCCCGCACCCCCCTACCCCACCCCTGCCCTGGGCCCCGCCACTGTCCACTATCGGACGCCCCTCCTCGGCTATCCA
>NW_006767219.1:0-2504 GCF_000275845.1 Dichomitus squalens LYAD-421 SS1 | reverse complement strand
CCCGTAGGCAAGCATGCTGAATACCGCGGAACGCATCGCAAAGACAGCTATGACAGGGGTCACGCAGACATGAACATGAGCCGAAGTGGGTGCGCCGGGCGCTGGCACGAAGTTACGAGTGCGAGTGGTCCGCACGTACCACTTCACTTGTTCCCTGCACCCGGGCCCTGCTGGTTCTCCTTTTGTCCCTGCCGTCACCGTGCACTCCATTCCCTTGGGCTACCACTCACCCTCACAGTGGCATTCAACCACGTCGTATTGCCGTCATCCCTCCACTTTGTGCACGCTGCCTGTTATACTCGCTCATGCAACCCTCTTCCGCGTCCTCCTCCCGCTTCTCACATCACCTTCACGCCTACGAGCACGACGGATGCAGGAGACAACCCTCGACCTGGAGCTGGCTGCGCGAGAGCCTGAACGCCAGGATGTCAATCTGGACAACCTGCCGGCGGTTGCTCCGCCCGCACTTCTGCCTCAGCAGGCGCAGAAAGGCGGTTGCGCTGCCTGGTGGCACCATACAAGGAAGTATGCTTGGATCGTCGTTCGACATACGACAAAGCATACAGGGGTTGGAATTGTGTGCGCCGTTGCGTACTTTGATCCGTAAGACACCCGCTTAATCTGTCTTGAACCATGGAAGGTTGACGGCTACTAGGGGTTACTGGGGAGTTGACCTGCAGGCAGGATCTGAGTATGGGTCCAAGCTGCTCTTCGTAGCACTCCTTGCAGGCATATTCGCCATCGTCTTCCAAGTGAGTTACCTCTTCGTAGACGTTCTGGATCCAGGACTGACCGATGAAGTAGACGCAAGCATCTCGTCTCGGTTGCGTCACCGTAATGGGTACGCAAAGTAATATTCGAAATGATTCAAGCATGCTCACCTCCGTACAGATCTTGCGTCCCACTCCCACCTGCTATTCTACGACCGCCCAAAACACAAACTTCTATGGCACTGGCTCGCGCTGTACCCACTGTATGCGCTCGCCGAGATCGCCATCGTGAGCACCGACCGAGCCGAGCCGCTAGGGTCAGCAATCGCGCTCAGCCTCCTCCGGCGCAATGACGGCAACATGGACAAGACCGCATCCGCGTTCCTTAAGGGCGACACCGGCGATGCCCCAGCATCTACGCGGACCTGCCCAACCTCGAGCTGCTCAACGCGCCCATGAAGGGGCCGCGCACCCCACCCCGTGAGTCCTCCCTTCAGCTTTGTACTGGTGCGGGTTGTGTGGAGGAGGAAGAGGGAGCTGGATGAGAGGTTGACTCAGAGGGCAGTGTCTAGGCCGGATAAGGTGGTGATCAACTTGACGAAGGACAACAACGACAAGGAGCTTGCGCACACTGCAGGCGTCGTTCGAGGACCAGGGGAGCACGACATTTGGGCCAAGCAATAAGACCCCGGACTCGAACTGGGCTATGATCTCTTCGAATGTGTGCGTTCATTGCATGCTGTGCATGCTGAAGTGCTCATGTTTGCACGATAGGTAGAGAGGGAACGTGCCGAGCGGGATGTCGCAGGATGCCCAGGCGATGAGCCGTGCAATGATTCTGCCATGCAACGTTACCGAAGACACATTCAAGGAGCTCTAGCTCGAAGACAAGGTGTGCAAGGGCAATACGTAAGTGCTTCTTCTCGCTGATTCTCTATGTGGCGATCGTGCTGAGCGTCGAGTGCGTCTTTCTCAGCCCGTCGCGCTTCGCCCCACCGTCTATGGCTTGATCTACGCAGCTCTCTTCATCCATTCCCTGGGATTTTGCCGCAATCCCAGAGAACATTGGGGGAAGTGGGCAACCCTCCCTGCGCAGGGGACTCCTGAAATATGGCCTCCTGATAGTGGACCTGGTGCGTGACCCTGCCTGGTCTGGGGTCTGTGAGCAACGTGCTGAACAGTGACGTCAACCTTGATTTTCAGGGCGCCAGGTGTGGACCCTGCTAGAATTGATGATTCACATGGATCTGGTGCTGCTGGGAGACCTAAAAGCGGACGATGGTCCGCGCAACCTCGTAGCTGAGCGCTGAGCCTTCGAATAGTCCTGCTCTATGGTTGGGTGATGTGACTTCCCGTTAGTTGATCTATCATGGCCAATCTATAGACCTGTTGATGTCAAACTAGTTCTACATCTTGTACCAAAACCCAGCAACATAGAACGAAGCCCCACGGCTCAATGTCTTTCAAGGTGGATTGGCGCACACCAGGCAGGGCCATGAGCGCCCGCGCAGATGCCACGAAGTCAGTAGAGCATGCTAGCTAGGAGTGACGGAGTTCAAAATGGTTTGTTTCAATGCTTTGCCATCATTAACATTGTATTAGGTCTAATTTGAGGCGGAGATGGATAAGCTACGAAGTGGATAATGTGCGGAGAGCTGCCCATGCCGCGCATGCTAAAGCGCTCTAGGCTCCAACCCACAGGATCGGAGAAACCATGTTGTTGTGCGCGCAGCTAGGTGTACCATACACCCTTCTGATGAAAGTAATTAGCTNATTTATCTCGCAAGATCTGAT
>NW_006767218.1:0-2508 GCF_000275845.1 Dichomitus squalens LYAD-421 SS1 | reverse complement strand
GGTTCTCTAGGAGGACGATTAACTCTTGAGCCCACGTCGTGAGTGCCTTGTCGTCAGAAAAGTCGTACACAAATTCCTTCTCGTCCTGCACCATCTTCAGCCCGCGTCCACCAGCAGATTGATTCACTGCCTGTACACTCACCGTCTGCAGAACCAGTTTCCGCTGTTCCCTCTCCATCCTGCACTTCCCCAGAACCTTCTCGCCCTTTACGGGGAGTTTATTGCCGGAGCGCATGGCGAAGATGAATGACTGCTTGGCCTCAGGTTTCTTCGACCATTTGTCAATATCTTCTAGGACAATGCACAAGACGCGTGGTACGCTGGTCAGGAGCAACGCGCACGAGCGTGGTTGCTTGGAAAGGCCACGACGTATTGGCGTCCGGACAGACGCGACTCTACGGACGGTCTCGCCCGAAGCCAGGAAGCTAGACCTGCGAGCAGGCCGGATGTCACATATAACCGGTTAGAGCCAAGAGGACTGACGTGTGCTTGCCACCTACCAGTCCTTCTCCATGAGTATCGAATCGGCCACGTGTCCAAGATCACCGCGGGCGGGATCGCCGTCGTTGACAGCAGCGACAGCCCGAGCGTGCCCGTCGACGGTATACTTAGCGGCCGCATTGCCTTCGCCGTCAGCAACCCCATCATGCTCCGACCTTCGTGCATTCCCCACCGCAACAGTCTCGACGACCTCCGTCGGTACCGCACCAGGAGGCACGTCCACCGGCCCAGCAGTAGGCATCAGCAGATCGCTCGGGGAGAAGGGTCCCCCGTTCACGTTTGCATTTGCGCGTGCGGACTTCACATCCACGAGGCTAAACTCGTGCACGACGTTGTCCCACAGGCTGTCGTCCTCGGCCTCCGGGATCACGGCGGTAGGGGCAGGCCCAATAATCCCAGTTTCTGGAGGTACCGGTGGATCGGTCCAGAGGGTATCCCAGCGCACTGGTGTGCCGTCGGACTCTTCTGGAGTCGTGGAGTATGCGAGGCCCGTGAACAGTGGGTGACCGCGTAGTTCGGACGGGGACGACTTGGGCTCGACCCCCAGACGGTCGGATGGGTCGAGCACCTGGTGGGGGGTCAGCGACGAGCAGCAGGTGGTTAACATTGGTAACGCCGTACCACTAGTTTCTGCACAAAGTCTTTGGCAATGTCGTAGAACCCTTCAGGAAATGTGTAGTCGAGCGCCTCGATCTTGCGGAAGCTCTGGTAATCGTTGATCGCTGCGAAGGCTGGGGTGCCGGCGATCATGAAGTACGTGGAGCAGCCGATGGCCCATATATCGGAACTAGCGGGAGACCGGTCCAGGTAAATGCCCCGTAAAATAAGACATTGGCTTACCTGCTGCTAGTCGTCTTCGAGGCTCGGTTGAGGAGCTCGGGCGAGACGTATGCTGCGCTCCCGACGAATGTACTGGCCCGAGGTGCTTGGAGACACGAGGATGTGAGATGGCCAGCCTTGGACGAATACGGAGGCCCTACTCACAAAGGTCGCCGTCAGGCGATACATATACTGAACCGAAGTCCGTCAGCTTGATCCGCAGTTCGCTATCCAGCAGCATGTTCTCTGGCTTCAAGTCCCTGTGCACCATGCCCATCCTGTGCACCCACAGTACGGCGTCGACGATCTGCGCCGTATACCACCGTGCGCACCGTAGAGAGAGCGAGCCGTGTTTCTTTACTAGATCAGCCAAGTCGCCATGGGGAGCGAGGTCTAGTACGAAGTCTTCAACGCATGTGGTCAAGCAAGTCATTGGCATGAGTGGTGACCAAACCTACAGAGAGAGGTATCATCCTGGAAAGCAGCGTGCATCCTCACGATCCCAGGGTGTGTCCCTGACAACTTCACCAAAGCGTCCTTTTCTGCCGTCGCGTACTTGACCTTCTTCAGCTTGATTAGCTGCGCCTTGCTCAGGATTTTGACAGCGTATGGTTTGCCCGTCGCAACATGGGTGGCCTCCATAACCTGAACACTCACTCAGAAAAACCGTCTGAAGGCAGACAAACATTGACGGCTCACTGTCGACCATGATCCGCTTCCCAGCTCCTTCTTGAACGTGAACTGCGACGGGTGAGTCATCTTAGATGGCTTGGATGTTACTCCTTGGAGAGCAGAACCATTGGCCGCGATCACTGGAGCGGTGCCTGAAGGGGTCTGGCGTCCTAGGTCGTCCTTGGAATCGTCCCGGATCTCAGCCAAAGCCCATGCAGGCGGCTTACTTCTGTTCACATGGCGTGAGCTACGACGGGGTGAAGAGTCGCCCATGGCGGTGAGGCGAGGCCACAAGATCACTGTGGGTCGTGTTCAAGGTGCAGGATGGCCGGTCACTCTGCGTCGGATCGCGGTCGTGCGTCAGCGCTCCTATCTGACTGCCAGAGTAGGGTTGGGGCCAATCATTGCAATGTACGAGTCGTCTTGCGTCGTCAAGCCCGCGGCTTGCACCCATGATGATGCATGCTCGTCGTCGAGGTAGTGTTGCCGCCAAGCCAGCTAAGCTAAGCTAAGCTG
>NW_006767217.1:0-2508 GCF_000275845.1 Dichomitus squalens LYAD-421 SS1 | reverse complement strand
AACGCGATCAGCGCGCGCGACGACCAGTGGATTCGGGCGGTCCTCTCCTTCATGCAGGACAGTGCGGCTCTCTGGGCCACTCCGGCGATGGAGGAGATCACGCAGGGCACCACCCCATTCAAAGGCTTGTGGACGGAGTTCCGCACCCAGTTCAAGGCCCGATTCGAGACGGTCGACGAGGCGGTCGATGCAAAGGAACGCCTCCGTACGTTGTGGCAAGGCTCCATGACTGTTCCAGAGTACGCCGCCCGGTTCAACGAGCTCTCCACCCGCACGGGCTACTCCAAGGCCGACCTCCGCGACCGCTTCTACGAGCACCTTGCGGACTCCATCAAGGACGAGTTGGTACACATGGCAAGGCCCATCGCTTCTCTGGAGGACCTCATCACCGTCTCCTCCGACATCAATGTCCGTGTCCGCCAACGCCATGCCGAACGGGATCGTCAGCGCGGACGCACCACCACCACCACCACTGCGGCCAAGCCGGCTGTTCCGCTGCATACCACCCCCTTCACGCCGCCTGCCCGAGACCCGAACGCAATGGACATCGACGCGACCCGTACGCGCGAAGAGTTCAACCGCCTCATGCGCAGCAAGTGCTACGGTTGCGGATCTACGGCGCACGTCAAGAAGGACGGTGGCTACGACAGGGACATCTGCAACTACTGCTGCCGCGTAGGGCACCGCGAGACGGTGTGCATGGACAAGTTCCTGAAGAAGCCCCGCTCGCAGAAGCTCGCAGCCACGGAAGAAGGACCTGAGGAGCCCCAAGTTGCAGCGTCGACGTTGACGTCGGCAGATGCTGGAGCAACCAACGCCCTCATCGTGCAGCTCATGGAGCAGCAGAAGGCCCTCGCCGACCACCTTGCCTCCCTGCAGAAGTCTTTTTAGAGCGGGCGCGTGCGAGAGCTGCCGCAGCAGCGCCCCCTAGTACGACTACGCACTCTCCGCCTCCCCAGATCCCTGACCCCTGCGTGTACGATAGCATTAGTTCGTGTATCATTCCCGAATTGAACCCGTCTAGCTCGCATTTCCACGTCAGTGTGATACTTAAAGGCAGAAACCGTAGTGTACGTTCCGCAGCTATGATAGACAGTGGGGCAATGGCCCTTTTCATCAGCCACCGTTTTGTAAAGAAGAACAACGTCTATTTACATAGGTTAGCTAGAGACATCCCCCTCTATAACATCGACGGCTCCAAGAACAGTGCAGGCAGCATATCCCATTACGTTAGGTTACAAGTACTTATGGGCGACTACACGGAATGGCTCGAGTTCTTAGTTACAGATCTGGGCCCCGAAGACGTCGTATTAGGCTTACCTTGGCTTCGCAGGGTCAATCCGGACATTGACTGGCAGGAGGGCACCATGGAGGTCGGTGCGGAGGAAACGGAGGCCGAGGCCGAATGGAAACCTGGTATCGAGCGGATCGCCGCCAACCGGGTGCAGCGAAGGAAGTGGTGGAAGGCTAAGGTCCTGGAGGACACGACCGAGGAGTTGTGGTGCACCGCCGGGTACACCTACTCCACGGAGCTCGCACAGAAGGCCAATCAGGACAAGCCCAAACGCACGTTCGAGGAGATCGTCCCTGAAGAGTACCGACAGTACTCGAAGGTCTTCTCGGAGACTGAATCGGAGCGCCTTCCAGAGCACAAGCCGTACGACCATGCCATCGACCTCAAACCCGACGCCCCAGAAACTCTACGCTCCAAGGCCTACCCAATGTCGCCTAATGAGCAGGAGGAGGTCGATCGGTTCCTCGAGGAAAACCTTCGGAAAGGCTACATCGTCCCCTCCAAGACCCCGATGGCGTCCCTGGTCTTCTTCGTGAAGAAGAAAGATGGCAAGCTTCGTCTAGTCCAGGACTACCGCAAGCTCAACAAGATCACGGTGAAGAACTGGTACCCTCTCCCCCTCGCGTTGGACATCATCAGTTGCCTGCGCCAAGCCAAGTACTTCACCAAGTTTGACGTCCGTTGAGGCTACCACAACGTCCGCATCAAGGAGGGCGACGAGTGGAAGGCCGCGTTTACAGTCCACGATCGAGGCCTATTCGAACCGCGGGTCATGCTGTTCGGACTCACCAACTCCCCCGCTACGTTCCAAGCCTTGATGAACTCAATCTTCGCTGATCTGATTGCCGCAGGAAAGGTCGCTGTCTACCTCGATGACATCCTCATCTTCAGCACCACCCTCGAAGAGCATCGCGCCGTAACCCACGAGGTGCTGAAACGACTCCAGGAACACGACCTCTACCTGCGACCGGTGTCACGAACCGCCCTCACGGCGCTACGTTTCCTTATTGTTCACTACTCGCTACGGTTTCCCTTTGTCCACACACGGACAATAGCTCCCTTTGTTCCCACGTCCGCTATTGTCCTACACCCCTTGTACTCCGTACCCATGGCGACGCTATTGTTCTCTAGCGCCCATTGTTCGTTCCCTGTATATAGCTGGATCCCTTGCTACCTGGAGACTCTAGTTTCGACCTCTTGTCTCCAGGTAAGCC
>NW_006767216.1:0-2510 GCF_000275845.1 Dichomitus squalens LYAD-421 SS1 | reverse complement strand
CTCCGTTCAAATGCCAACACTGCATTCTTGGTAAACAGACTCGCTCGTCTGTTCCCAAGCGGAGGGAAGGGGAGAGATCAACGGTGGTGGGCGGATTGATATACATTGATGGCATCGGTTCCGAATGTACCTGTTCCGCCTCGCGAAACCAATACTCTCTTGACCTCCTCGATGACTATTCCTCTTATGCTTGGGCGTATCCCTGCCGCACCAAGAGTGCGATGTCCGTCATTCTGCGGCATTGGGTCTTCGCGATGCGGACCTCGGGCCGTGAGGTTCAGCAAGTGCAATGGATGACCTGTATGAGACGGCATGCTATCTCTACAATCGCTCACCTTCGTCTACCTTGCCTGAGGGGATTACGCCTTTCGAACGCTTTCACGGTCGCCCTCCATCTCTCTCTCACCTTCGCGAAATTGGGTGCCGCGCTTTCATACTAATACCCACACACAATCCTAAGCTCAAAGCGCGCTCGATTGAATGTGTTCTCATTGGGTATGGCAAGGAAGCGAAGACTTACCGATGCTACCACAGGGATACCCACCGCGTTATCGAGTCTTACCACGTACGATTCATCGAATCCCACGAGGACGCTGCTTTGCATCACGCGCCCGAACCTGCGTCCGCCGCGACCCCCCCGCCGTTCCCAGAGTGGGCTCTAGATGACGGACCCAGCACAGACGATTCTCACTCCAATCCTCTGGCACCACCTCATTCCGCTAAGCATGTATCCTCACCCGCACCTGCTATCTTGCCTTTACCTCCTGCGCCCGCCAATATTGTCCCACCTGCACCCGTGGCCCCGCTCAGTAACGCTACCCCAACTCGTCGATCTTCCCGCATACCCGTCCTGCGAGGCACTACGGCATCACGACTTGCTCATGCCGTTGCTGAGTCCTCTGCAGCGGCTCAGAGACTTGCGGACAAGCGCGCCGCCGGTCGGGCCAGGGCACTGTGGGCTCAGCACGACTCCGGTGACTCGGTAGACAGCATCGCCCTGGCAGCGCTCCAACTGGACAGCGACTACGCCGGTGACCCTTCGTCTATGCGTGAGGCCATGGAGAGCCCCTTCGCTGACAAGTGGAGAGTCGCCCTTCAGGAGGAGTTCACTTCCATTCGTGCGCATGATGTCTTTGAGCTTGTCCCTCGGTCCGCGGTACCCCTTGGTCGCAAAGTCCTCACTGGCAAACCTGTTTTTCGCTTGAAGCGCGACGAAAAAGGCGATCCAGTCCGTTTCAAAGCTCGCTGGGTTGTTCGTGGCTTCGAGGCGGTCTTTGGTCAAGATTTCTTTAAGACTACATCGCCCACAATGCGAATTGAGTCCTTCCGTTTGATCCTCCACATTGCCGCCTCCCTCAACTGGGATACCGCCCAAGTCGACGTCAAAACCGCTTTTCTCTACGGACTGCTTCCGGAAGATGAAGTGTGCTTTATGGAGCAGCCCCGAGGCTTTGAGGAGCACGGCAAAGAGGACTGGGTCTGGAGACTTCGGAAGGGGCTCTACGGTATGCCCCAAGGTGGTCGCACTTGGAACAGGACTATGGACGCGCACCTCACATCTGTCGGGTTTACTCGTCTGGCCTGTGAGAGCTGCATCTACTTTCGTGTGTCTGCTCAGGGGATCGTCATCGCTGGTGTCCATGTCGACGATTTCATTGCTGCTGTTTCCTCCAAGGCTGCGGGTGACGCTTTCCGATCTGACTTGCGTGCCGCATGGGAAATCTCTGACCTAGGTGAAGCTCGTTTTTGCATAGGCATCGCAATCGACCGAGACCGCGAATCCCGGACTATTCGTCTCTCGCAAACCGCTCTCATCGACAAAATAATTTCACACTTCGACCTTGCTCGTGAGCTACCTGTCAACACACCTATGGAAACTGGTGTCCGTCTCTGCCGTAATGCTGCCCCCAATGATCACACTGCTGTCTCTCACCTGCCTTATCGCGCGCTCGTCGGTTCGCTCAATTATGTCGCTACTGGCAGCCGGCCAGACATCTCCTTTGCAGTCCAACAGCTCTCTCAATACCTGGACTGCTTCACCACTGCGCATTGGGAGGCCGCTGTTCGCGTTGTTCGGTATCTGAAGGGGCATCAGCAAAAGTGTAAAATTGTTGTTGTACATTACCCTCCTATGCCTATCCAGGCAAGGGAAAAAATATATGGCATGCTTGCAGGACTATTCCAATGGACCTGTCGCGTTTCCTTCAGAAGGCAATGTCCGTGGACTGCCTGCATGGACAGGCCATGCTCGGAAATGCCAGGCAATACGGCCGAGACGTCGCCGGTATTGCATGGTATTGCAGAGATTGCGGTGCCATGCAATACCGGCGTTCGAACGCCGTACCTTTCAAGGTTGCCTGGAATTGTCAGAATTGCGAGACGGGGCAAATGCTGCAAGTTGGTGCGACGTGGGGCAATAAGGGACACATGGTGCAGGTTATTTGCGTCATTGGCTCGAAATTCATGCATTGGATGATCAGGAGAGTCCAGGTGGTGTGTGCCTAGGAACT
>NW_006767215.1:0-2515 GCF_000275845.1 Dichomitus squalens LYAD-421 SS1 | reverse complement strand
GAATAGTGCGTAACCTGTGCTGAATTTCTACTTTTCTAGGATACCTGTGTATCCTTGATTTTTTGTACAAAATACCTGCCATACAGCTGCCCGGAGCCGCCGCGACGTGCGCCGCGTCGTCTAGGAGCGACCTCGGGACGCGCTGCGCACCCCTTCCGCCAGTGGTGCCCGCTCCGGTCTTCAGGTCGCGGATCCATTTGGCCGGCTTCCGCGTCCTCCTCGGTCGGCCGGTCTGCTCCCCCTCTGGCGCACTTGGCTCGGCTCTGCTTGGCTCGGCTCTGGGCTGCTCTGGGGTGCTGGACGACGTTTCGGCCTCGCTTGAAGACTCGGGCGGCGCTGTAGGGTCGGAAGGAGGGTCTGGAGGCGAGGTGGGAGGTGGCTGAGGGGTTAGATCTGTGGGCTGAACAGCGGGTTGTCGCGCTGTTTGGCTAGGGTCAGGGTGAGGGTCAGCGGGAGGGGTAGGAGGAGCAGGAGGTCTGAGGCCGCCTTGAGGTACGTGCTCCCCCTCGGCCTCAGCATGAACCGTGACGACGGCCCCGTCGCCTTGTTCGAAGCGGACATTCCGCTCGACAGAGACGGTGCGCCGTTCGGGCCAGTAGATACGGTGCCCCTTGCTCTCCTGGTCGAAACCCACCCAACGTCCGGGCTTCAACTTGGGATCGAGCTTCCTTCCGTTTTCTTGCAGCACCCACACCGTCGCCCCAAAGCGTGGTAAGTTTGACAAATCCGGTTTCACGCCCGTAGCTAACTCGTGCGGCGTCGATCCAGGTGTGTTCTTGGTCGACGTTCGATTACGGAGCCACGTCGCGTGCAAAATGGCCTCGCCCCATAAAAATTTAGGTAGGCGGGCGTCGAAGAGGAGGGCTCGCGCATGTTCGGCGAGGGTGCGGTTCAGCCGCTCCGCCTTGCCGTTCTGCTGCGGTGAGTCGTGGACGGTGAGGCGGCGATCTGTCCCCTCAGACTCCAGGTGAGCCGTGAACTCGTGGCTGGTGTACTCACCGCCACGGTCGCTTTGTAGGGTCCCGATGGAGGCGACGCCGCGATGGGCCTTCACCCACGCCTCGTACGCTCTGTACCGGGCGAGGGCGTCGCTCTTGTTTCGCATGAGCGAGACAACTGCCTCGTCCGAATAGTCGTCCAGGAAGGTAACAAAATATTCCTTCCCATCCCAGGTGCGCACTTGCGCTTTCCCCCAGACGTCGCTGTGCACGCGCTCACCATATCGGGTTGCAGGCGGACTTGAACGCGCTTTCGGGAACGACTCGCGGGTCTGTTTCGCCTGTTGGCAGACCTCGCAGAATCGAACCTCGGTTGTCGCGTCGAGCTCGATGCCAGTGACGACGCCCTCGGCCACCATCTTGCGCAGGTTCGGCGGGTACGCGTGTCCCATCCGCCGGTGGAACTCCAGGTCCGACATTGCCACGGCAGCTGTCCGGGGCGCCTGCGGAGTCGTGACGGGCTGCACACCGTGCAGTGGGAAAAGGCCGTTATGTTGCACTATGGGTCGAAGTGGGTTACCTGCGGGCGTGGTGATGCGGCAGCCATCTTGGGAGAAGGACAGCTGGAATCCGGAGTTTACGAGGCAACTGACGGAAACAAGTGAGACGGGCATTGCTGGGGCATAGAGGACGCGACGTAGTGTAAACTCGTCGAAGTTCTGTGTACCGTAGCGTAAGGTAACACGAACATCTCCCTCACCCGTAGCGTGAAAAATTCGGCCATCGGCGGACTGAATCGGGACAGGCTCGATTTCGCGGAATACAATGAAGTTCTCGCGACAAGGATCAAAATGGCGTGAGGCGGCGGAGTCGATGAGGCGAGTGTAGTGGTCAAGCGGCAAACGCTGTGCGGAAACCTTCGAGAAGTCGGTTGCGACAATGTGTGCTGACTCCCCCCAGAACGTATACGCAGTAAGCTGGTCCGCATTGTCAACGCCGGATACGTTAGGTGCTACGGCGGACTTCACATGCTCGCTGTTCGAATTCCCGCCGCTCTCCGACTGATCCTTCGAGTCCTTCCCTTTCCCCTTGCCTTTCTTCCGACGTTTCGGTCCCTGGCCTTCTCGTCCGCCGCCCTTGCTCCAGCACTCCGCTTTCGTGTGGCCCTCCTTGTTGCAGTTGAAGCACTTGATAGTGCCGCCGCGCGCCGCCATTGCCGTTGGGTTCGAGGAGTCGTCACCGTTGAGCGCCACTTCATCACGCGCGATCTCGGTGATGGCATTGATGAGGGCTGTTGGGGTGAGGGTGACGCCAGTGGAGTGGGTGGAGGCTTGAATGGCGCGGATAGAGGGACGGTAAGAGAGCGGGAGGATGCCGAGGATGAAGACCTTGTACTGCTCGTCCGAGAGCGTACCACCGGCCGTCGCGTACTCTGAGCGAAGTCGCGCAAGCTGGGTGAGGACCGGTCGGGGGTCGCCTCCCTCCTCGAATCGGAGCTGGTGCATGCGGTTGAGGATGTTGACCTGAACGAAGTCGCCTTGGTTGTCATACTTGGCAGATACAAGCGCCCATGCCTC
>NW_006767214.1:0-2526 GCF_000275845.1 Dichomitus squalens LYAD-421 SS1 | reverse complement strand
GCCGCAAGCTCGGACCCGACCAACTTGGGCCGTACGAGGTTTGGTAACGCACAGATGAACTCACGTATCGACTTCAACTTGTGGAAGGTATTTTGTCCAAAAAATCAAGTCCCCAAAACTACTAATCCAGCACAGGTTAAACATGACACAGGTTCTAATTGCGCAGGTTGGACACCACACAGGTTAGATCATAAAGACGTAGGTACAAAAACAATTTGCGCAGGTTCATTGTAAGACTACACAGGCTGCACTTTGAGCACTTGAGTACACAGGTTACAAGGGTGACACAAAAAACGTAGATTGTATCTGCACACAGATCACCTAGTTGTTAAAGACAGGTTATTTTTATTCAGCATTGAAATTAATCAATTATTCAAATACAGTGCAGAATTTCCAACCTCACTAATTTCTGGTTTGTACTGTCAATAATATGTGCTACCATCAAGTAGGTGAGTGGAAACAAGGCTCAGATATGCTCTCCATCATGACTCCATTAGGTCCAACCAACTCCTTATAATCCTCCACGGCCATCGCTCCTTTGTGTTGCAACCACTGAATTGGTCGTGGCGGCAGACATCATCATCAGGTATGTGCCTTTTATATGCAGGGCTCAGAAAAAAATGTTGAAAGTGAACATGAACTAGCCTGTTGCCTGTGCCATTTCACCCTTCTGTCGCCGAGCTGTGCAATGTACTTCTTGCACAACTGCAATGCAAGCCTGACTCAACTAAGCCCACTGTAGTCACTATGCATTACATGCAGGCATTCACGTAGGTTTAGTATTGTATTCATGCAACTATCACTTTGAAGGTCATCAGTTAGCACCGTTTCGAGGATAGCTATATATATACTGTAACAGTAGGCATCACAGCTGATGCACCAACACAGAGAAGTAATGCAGTACTGTTATGTTCCGTGCCCAAGTCCCTCTGGAACTCCGTTGGACACTGCGCTAACTCTGCCGGACCTCCGGACTTGCTTACGAATAGATACTTACGTACTGGTTCCGATTTCCTTTCCGTTTCCTTTCCGTTCCCCGCCGGGGCCCATATGGCTTTCCGAGTGTCTACCCTATCTCCGCTGGAATGTCCGTTTTCCCATATCAGTGCCTGGCGCCACTTACATCACTTCTCCACTTAGCGTCAGTATTCCGCCACCTCCGATCGGACCTCCACCTCCAATTCGGACTTAGGAGACACCGGTTTCTTAGTATATAAACCCTCGGACTCAGTGCGGCGTTCCTCAGTTCGGATATCTCGTTACCTTACGCTCCGCTTGTACTCTATCAGTTATCTTACTTCAATCTACTCTCCCTGCCTCCGTTCGTTCTCTGCCGACCTCTGTCCGATCTCTGTCCGATCTCCGCCCGACCTCCGATTCTGAAATCGAGGACACCGTCAGGACCCTCAGGGCGTTGCTAATAGCTTCACCAAAGTCCTCCCCCCGTGTCCGCCCAGCTCTGACCCCTAACTCCGGAACTCCGGAACTCCGGCGGCACAGTCCTAACAAGTACCTGGCTTAGTCACCTGAGGCAATGGTGCTTAGCAGCTATAATGGGCTGGGAAAGTGGGATGGGTAGTCCAACAGTTGTGTGTGGTGCAATTTCCGCATGTTCCATTTTTAGCTGGTCATCACATATACTTGGTGGTGTGGAACTTATTCAAAATGATAATTCCAATCCTTTGCCAATAGCGGTGTTATCAGTTGGAATTTGGACTTATATGAAGAGGGGGTTATCAGTTTGAACTAAGGTACTTATCAGCCTGTGTTGCAACAGTCAACAAGCTGCAGATGAATCTGTGTAGACCACAAAACCTGTGCGATTGTTGCAGGGTAGCTTGAGCTGCAGTTTCAGCCTGTGTGTATCTTACTTTCTAAACCTGTGTCATAGGGACAACCTGTGTAATTTACAGCCAAATGACCTACGTCTTTCATTAAATGGTACAACCCGTGCATTTTTTAAATGAATAGTGCGTAACCTGTGCTGAATTTCTACTTTTCTAGGATACCTGTGTATCCTTGATTTTTTGTACAAAATACCTGCCATATCAACTCCCCCCCTCTATGCAGAACCGACATGCCGTCATCCATGTCGATCGCCTCACACCCTGGACAGGCAACAACGTCAACGGCATACTCCTATGGCAGGTATTTTGTACAAAAAATCATGGATACACAGGTATACTAGGAATGTAGAAATTCAACACAGGTTACGCACTATTTATTGCATTAAAACACAGGTTGTGCTATTTTATCACAGACGTAGGTCATTTCGCTGTAAATTACACAGGTTGTCTCCATGACACAGGTATAGAAAGTAGAATACACACAAGTTGAAATCGCAGCTCAGGGTACCAGCCAACAATTGCACAGGTTTTGCAGTCTACACAGGTTCATCTGCAGCTTCTTTATCGTGGCAACACAGGCTGATAAGTACCTTAGTTCAAGCCGATAACCACCCTCTTCATATAAGTCCTCAATTTAGGCCGATAACACCGCTATTGGTAAAGATTGGATTAATCATTC
>NW_006767213.1:0-2529 GCF_000275845.1 Dichomitus squalens LYAD-421 SS1 | reverse complement strand
TGGAGCTTATGAGCGGTGATGGTGTTGTGCGCCGTGGTCATCCAATCCTTGCGGTTTACGTCGGCGACTACCCAGAACAGCTCCTTGTGAGCGGCTGCAAGACTGGGGAGTGCCCGAAGTGCCCGATTCCTCGCGATGAGGTCGGAAGTTCCTCGAACACCTCGCGGGCATTGCGAGACCTCGGAAAGGTCTTCGATGCCTTATCTGCACTAGACGAAGGGCCCACTGCTTTTTCGAAGGCCTGCCACGATGCAGGCATCAAGCCGCTGCCGCATCCATTTTGGCTCGATCTTCCGTTTACGAACATCTACATGTCGATCACCCCCGATATCCTCCATCAGCTATACCAAGGAGTCATGAAGCACCTTATCCTTTGGCTGCAAGAAGCGTGTGGCGAAGACGAGATTGATGCTCGCTGCCGTCGACTCCCTCTCAATCACAACCTACGCCATTTCCCCAATGGGATCTCCACAATGTCTCGGATCACTGGAAAGGAGCATCAGGACATCTGTCGTGATCTTCTCGGACTCATCATTGGTCTTCCCCTTCCTGGCGGCGCATCTCCTGTGCGGCTTGTTCGCGCCACTCGTGCTCTCTTAGACTTTCTCTATCTAGCGCAGTACCCGACACAGACGGAGGAGACTCTAGGCCTCCTCGACAAGGCCCTCGCATCATTCCATGAGAACAAGGCTGTATTCGTTGACCTCAACATCCGCTCCCATTTCCGACTTCCGAAACTCCACTCCCTAGACCACTACCGCCATTCCATTGAGCTATTCGGCACGACAGACAATTACGACACCCAGTACTCCGAGCGGCTCCACATCGATATGACTAAGGACGCGTACCGGGCAACCAATCGGAAGGATGAGCTTGCGCAAATGACGGTCTGGCTTGAGCGTAAGGAGAAAATGCAGCGGCATGAGAAGCATATCCAGTGGCGCCTTTGTCAGCTTCATTTGCAGTCACCTCCCCCTCCGCATGACCTGAACCCTCCGCCTCCGATCGCGATGGTCCCTGCCTGGCCTCATCTCCCTACAGACGACGCTCCCTCACCTCGCATGCGAATTGAGATGACACGCCATCCCACCATCTACGCCGTCGACTTCCCCACCTTAGCCTTGGCCTATGGCGCAACACATTTTCGAGACGCTCTCACTCGGTACGTTGCCAAGAAGAATAACCCTATTTTCACAGCTGCACAAGTCGAACGTGAATCGGCTAAGGTCTATATGCCTATGCAAAAGGTGTCGGTATATCACAAGGTGAAGTTCTGGGTATCAGACCCTCAAAGGCTGACCACTCCAGGTAATGAGACTCACGATGTCATCCACGTCCGTCCGGCCCGCAAAAACAAGTACGGAGATGGTGTTCCTGCACGTTTCGACACCGCCTTAGTACGGGAAGACCAGCCTACAGACGCCGAAACTCCGCAACGACAAGGTGTTCACCGTAAGTCTGTCTGCTTGTTGTAAAGGGACCTATGACTAACTTCTTCACTCCTGTTCAGAATTCCGTGTGGCGCAAGTCCGTGTAGTTTTCAAAATCTCCGACAAGGCGATGGCAGAGCTTTTTCCGCGTCTCCCAGTCCCAGAGCGACCTCGTCACCTAGCTTATGTCGAGTGGTTCACTGCGTTCACATCACCTCATGCTGACCATGGTCTCTACAAAATCTCACGAGCCTTAAATCGAGATAAGGAACGCCGTGCAAGCATAATACCAGTAGATAGCCTAGAGCGAAGCTGTCATTCATTCCCTGACTTCGGACCAGTTGCACCACGGACATGGACGAGTAGTAATGTCTTGGATTTATGTCCTACATTCTATGTAAACTCTTTCGTAGATCGTAATATGTACAAACTCTTGTATTGAGCATCATTCAAATTCGACTTGCGTGGTCTAATCCGCACGCGCGAGGCCATCAAGCGCCCTACGGGCCCGACACCGTAAGACGCGTGCATGGATCGAGCGCACTATTAGCATTGCAATAGCGTCATTAGTGGGTACGTTAGCGCATTATCTCTAAATTAGTGCTAATTCGCGTTTCGGGTTTTTCCTGATGTTTGGCATGCGTATGCGGAATGTGAGGGCTCAGTCCCAGTGAGAATCGACATGGTCTCTACTGTATTAGGTCGATTAGTACGGTATGCAGTAGGGAACTCCGAAATAATACGAACTTCCGTGCATATCCCCAATTTGGCTGTATGTGGTCGGATAAGGCTGTATGGTCGCACAATGCCATACGACCATACATCGGGTCAGTTTGTGTGTTATTGGTTGCGGCTGGTTACGCTCGGGTCGCACTCGGGTCTGGTTGGGCAGGGATGGTTGTTGTCGATATGTGTCATTGAATACAAATCAATTTATACTGTATACGGTCGTATGGGAACGTATGGCTACACAGTGCTATATACAGCTACAATCGAGAACTACAGAATAGAGCGGAAGCAGACTGGAAATGTTTGGATACGTGGAATACTGACAGGAGTAGCCTTTCATCCCACTGGCATGGGAGCCGCCCACCTTGCG
>NW_006767212.1:0-2534 GCF_000275845.1 Dichomitus squalens LYAD-421 SS1 | reverse complement strand
AAAGACAAGAAGCTTGTAGCTCAGCTTAAAGCTCGCTTCATGCGCAAGTGGGAATGCCGCGATCTCGGCGACGCGAAGGAATTTCTGCGTATGCGAATCGTGCGCAAAGGCTGCAGTATCCACTTAGATCAATGCGCCTATTTGGAGAAAGTACTGGAACGCTGCAACATGTCGAATGCGCGACCAGCTCCAACACCACTTCCTGCGGGTTACATACCTGCACCCAACAAAGGACAAGCAACACCGGAACTTTGTTCACGGTTTCAAATGGTTATTGGATCCTTGCTCTACTTGATGCTTGGTACCAGACCGGATCTGGCATTCGCCGTGACTAAACTAGCACAGTTTGCGTCTAACCCATCTGAAGAACACCTTAATCGTGCACTCTATATCTGCCGATATCTAGTCGGGACAATGGATTACTCCCTAGTCTATGACGGTGCTTCACAGTCAGGCCTTGTCGCCGGTACTGATTCAGATTGGGCCTCTGATCCCAACTCTCGTCGGTCACAGACCGGTTTCTTCTTGAAACTAGCAAACGGGATCTTCTCGTGGCAATCACGAGCACAAAAGACCATTGCTCTCTCTTCTACGGAAGCTGAGTACATGGCAATGAGCGACTGCAGTCGCCAAGTGGTCTGGGTTCGCAATCTACTTGCTGAACTTGACTACCATGTGTCGCGGCGACTAGGCGCGTAGACTCGGGTCGACGTTCGGCGACGACCCCGTAGGCGAGCGGCAAGGAGCCGAAAGGGAAAAGAGAGAGAGGGAGAGGGATAAACGCAACAAGAAACTCGACGCGGGCAGAGCGGAGGCCGGCACGAAGGCACGAGACCTACGAAAGCTAGTCTTCACGCAGAGAGCGACAGACTAGTCCCAATGACCAAGTTATACATTAGCACTCGAAGGGAAATACAATGCTATGGCCACTCACCTAGTCCCAATGACCAAGAGGTCGAGATGGGGACTAGGGAGCGCCTAAGGGGGCCCTTATATACTAGAGGGGCTGCTTAGCAACCAAGGACAAGGCGCGAGAACGAGGCAGTGAAGATGACAAAGAGAGAACAAAGGGCGAGAAAGAAAAGGCAAGGGCATGGCGATCACGGGAACGTAGCATGCGGTGGTGGGAACGTATCTGCAGTATCCAAACTGGGATGGGCTAGGAAAGGAAATGGTCCGAAGATGGAAGGTGGGCGTCAAAGGGAAGGGAGTGGGCGGCAAAAAGGGGCGCCTGTGCAATGTCCGTGACATTACCCCCCTCCTAAGGTCCGTCGGTCCCCGATGGACCCAAGGCCGGGGCGTCGTCCAGAAGCCCATTCAAGATCAGAGGGTGCAGAGGTGGTGAAGTTGACGAGAGGTTGCCAGGGGAGGGATTGGAATATAGAGGCTGCAATTCGACGTGGGGCGGTGGGGTTACGTTCGTGAAACTCGTCGATCAGCTCTTGGCAGTGAGTGAGGTCCTTCGCGGGTTCCCAACTGTTCTGGCCTTCATCGTATCCTTTCCACTTGACCAAGTACTGGAACTGGTTGCGGTACGTGCGGCTGTCTTCGATCTTTTCGACCTCGTACTCGAGTTCACCTTCGACTTCAACTGGTTCCGGTGGCGGTGGGAGTATGCCGTTGACGTCATTTCCCGTCCAGGGTGTGAGGCGGTCGACGTGGATGACTGCATGTCGGTTCTGCATGGAGGGGGGTAGTTGAAGTCGGTATGTGAGTTCGCCGGTGCGTTCCAGTACCTCGTACGGCCCAAGTCGTCATGGTCCCAATTTGCGGCTGGCCTGATGGATGGTGACATCCCGTGAGTCCATCCAGACACGGTCTCCAGGTTTGAACTCGTGGGGCTTTGGCTTGTCACGTTCGAACGACTCCTTCATGGCCGCCTTCTCCATACGCAGAGCTGCCTCCGCGTCCTTCCGCACGTCGCGCCACAGTTCCAGACACTTGTCTAGCGCTGGGAACTTAGTGGGAGCGCCAATGGGTACGGTGAAGTTGGGCTGGTAGCCGTAGATGATCTCGAAGGGGGACACTTGGAGGCCCGAGTGGACATGGTTATTGAGCACGAACTCGGCCGTCGGCAGATGGTCTACCCAGTCATCCTGTCGCAGGTTGGAGAAGAGACGTAGGTGCTTCTCTACTTCCTGGTTCGCCCGTTCAGTCTGACCGTTGGACTGGGGGTGATATGCCGTGGTGAGTGCGTGCTGGATACCAAACTTCTCGTACAGGGCTTTCATGAAACGTGCCGCGAATTGGGGTCCTCGATCGGATACGACTTTCTCCGGGACACCGTGGAGACGGAAGATTTCCCGGTAGTGGATGTCCGCAACTCCTTCAGCAGAGACGTCTGTTGTGGTGGGTAGCACATGGACCTGCTTACTGTAGTGGTCGCTGTAGACGATGATCGCGTCGTACCCGCGCACAGGGGGAAGTCCAGTAACGAGATCTACTCCCATTGTCTGCCATGGGCCTTCGGGTACGTCGTGGGGTTGGAGCGTGCCTCGAGGATGATGAGGGGCTTTACGACGCTGGCAGGTGTC
>NW_006767211.1:0-2540 GCF_000275845.1 Dichomitus squalens LYAD-421 SS1 | reverse complement strand
AGCAAGACCTGGTGGACGAGCAGGAAGTGGAGCGCATGCTCCTTCTCGAGGACGCGGTCGACGACGAAGACGGGAACGAGACTCAAGCCCTTTTGACGCATGCGGAGAAGACGGACGAGAAGACGGAGTCGAATGTGCAAGTCGAGAAGAGCACGGACCTAGCGTTCTGCCTCTACGCACACGTAGGCGAACAACAAACGATGATTGCGAAGATGTGGGAGATGCAAAGCGAGATGGCGACCCTAGCAGTGCAGGCGGAGCGTCTGCGGCTGGTCTAAGCATCGACGGCGTGAGGTGCTTAGACCCGGCCTTCCTTTTCCTGTCTCTGGTCATGTTCAGGTTTGGGCGCTGGTGGCTACGGCAAACTACCTGGACTGGACGCGTTGGCTGTTGTGTATGGTTTCATGGTGGCTCGGTGGTTGTCTTGGTCGGCTTCGTAGGCAGATGGCTACTGCCTATGATGTCGTCTGGGCATCCTCGGTGACATCGCGCTACAATGTATCTAATCGCGCTGATGTGTTGGCTGAAATGCCTAAGCGTACCGAGAGGGCGACTCCAGGGTGGTCGTAGCAAGCGAGGTTTGCGATGAGGCGTCAAGTTCGGTGATGCTCGGCTGGGGGTAGACTAGGTTCAAATCTATCTGCTATCGACTGGGAAATGGTAGAGTTCGTGAAGGGATTCTCCCATCGACGCGAGCAACCTACAACATTGGGTATCCCTTGAACGGCAATCTGGCCTTGACTGTTAGGAACATACTTACTGCGTGCGGCGGCAGAGGAGCAGCCGAGCAGCGCACGTATCGGAGGCTTTCTGAGCTGAGTCGGTCACAGAACTTCTTTGACTTTCCGCGATTGTTGTGGCGGAAGAACCGCTGATAGCTCTACGAGTATGCCCTCGATATGATACCTGAGCGTGGCCGTTGCCAGTGTATTTTACCATGTCTCATTCGCTACGACCTTGCTCTGGGTCCTGTACCGCGGTGCTCCGCCATTGTCAAGCACTTTCCCGTCCCGCCGATGCTGCACCTCCCCTAGGTCTTGATTCGCTCGCTTGCGTCCAAGGGGCTCCTGTTGTAGCCATACCATGGTATGTAGCACCCAATATCAGACGCCCGCTCCTGTCCCACATCGAATGCGGCCACGTCTCTTCTCACGCGCACGATCGGCAACAAAACTTGCGCACCCTCGCGCTACATAAGTAAGTGAGCATACATTTGGCTTGTTGCTCGTCCCTAAGCCAAACATCATGTACATGTCCACCACGTCTCCTCTGACCTTCTGATCTTCAAGTTCTGTCCCAGCAATGGCTACCCAGTGGAAACCGTCGCCTCACCCAGACAACCCCTATCATCCAGCCACTCAGACAGACTGGCACGACGCTTTCAATTCCTGTAAGCGGATCGAGGCTGCCGACAGCCGGGAAATATTTTTGCTCGAGAACGCTCAGTCTGAAGAGACTATGTTTTGCACCATTCCTCGAGTTGCCGGGCGAGTTCTGGGATATGCTCTCATCTACGCCCCCAGCGACGTGGGTCGAGACTGCGTCGCTCGTGAAGTCCAAGACCGTCACAATGACCCAGAAGTTCTCGTCGGCCTTGCACATCTCTACATCTATGGCTTGATCCGCATCTATTGGCGAGCATTCTTTTTTCTTGATTATCCGATGTTCATTAACCCTTGGGCAGTCAAAAACCCAAAGGGCCCTACGCCGCTGATCTCTGCCGATTCGAGTCCTCGACAATCGTTCGATGTGACCTTGGAAGGCGACGCCCGGACTAGGGTAGAACCAGGTGTGAGCCCGCAAGATTTGAAGGATGTTGTGAGTAGGTCACCCCTTCCGTCGCGCATTCCTCCAGGTGGCCCGGGGTGGGCGCGCGACGAAATGGACGATCAACAAGGATTGAACACGTACCGCGCCGCCGACGCTGACTACGAGTGCAGATGATGGGTCGGGATAAATACCGCTGTGTGTTCACACATAAGCCCGACGGGGACTCCGTACTGGGTGGTGTCGTGTCCGTTGACCTTCAGACACTACGTGCGTCAGGGGGTGCAGTTGATCTGCAAGTGGCGCATATCATCAGCCACTCGCTCACAGCAGATGTGGGAGGTATGACTCGGAGTGCGCACGACAAGGTCCGTTTGTATGCTATTGCGTTGTCCATAATCTAACAGACCGACATGCAAATAGTTGCAGTGGGCTTCTTCTGCTGCTGCCGTTCTGGATCGTTTCGCGGGTATCGAGATCAAAAGCATTCTACGCAATCTAGATGTGCATAACCCATTGAACGCGTTTATGACGTCTCATGATCCACACGTCCGATTCGACGGGCTGGACATGTGGTTGACACCCTCCAAGGCACGTCCTTTGTTTGTGAACTGACAGCGAGACACGCCAATGTAATTGTCCCTCAGGACGGCCAAGGGAACATAATCGCAAACACCTACCGCGCAGCGATCCCATAATTTATTTCGCAGGTATTGTGTCCGAGGTCCGATTTCACGACTCGACTCATGAAGGCGAGGAAGTCCCACCTCCAA
>NW_006767210.1:0-2542 GCF_000275845.1 Dichomitus squalens LYAD-421 SS1 | reverse complement strand
GAGTGCCAGTTTGGTTGCCCTAAACCTCTTGTCTATGCGTCTATGCCTCTCTCTCTCTCGCTCTTCCTTAACTCTATCATTCGCTCTCTGCACTCACTATCTGCGCCCAATTCGCCATCATCGACCAGATCACACCACTGCTGCGAACAATACTCACGTTAGCAGGGTATATCCACCACCATGTCCATATTGATATCTAGGTCAGCTAAGGGCATCTTGTCTACCCCGAGTTCAAATCTGGCCACTCCCATATGTATTCGTCTAGATGGTTCAGGATAAGCAAGAGGGCGACCAACGCCGCAAGTGACGAAGCAGCGAGACTTTGCGTGCTTGCTTTACTTCTCCGACAACTTGCACAATGCATCGAACTGCGTGAAAGGGCAGGCACGAGCTCGTCGAGCTTGGTGAGGAGCGAAGAGTCCCCTCATCGGGGGTCTTGCTCGTTGTTGCCGTCATCGTCTCAGAAACAAGGTTGGGAAGGTCGTTGGCGAGACCGAGATCAGCAGATGCCAGAGCGATTATGGGAAAAAAGTAGTATTAGGTCGATGCGACTGCAATCCGGTCGGCGTGCAATCATGCGTTCACTGGAAATAGTCTGTGCGCGACACAGAGCAACGTACCTCCACTTGTGCCCGTCTCTCGTCCTTTCTCGTGCGTTATGCAATTTCATCCCACTTGAGGGCGGCCCGTTGTTGCTCCTTGGCCGAACGGACTACCTTGCGACGTCCCTTCTCCTGGATGCGACGCCTGAAGTCAACGCCGAGCAGGTGCTGTAAGGGTGCGCCAGTGCAGTGGCGGACGACGTCGTTGAACGAAGACTCACATCCTTCGCATAGACACCCAGTTGCTGCAGTGACGAGCGGGCGTTTGGGAGGTTGCGCTGGCCACTGGAGAGAGCGTCGTAGTACAGGGGGCTACTACCTCCTGAGTCCGGAAGTTCTCTCCTAACAGTGATGTCAGCTAGCTTCTGATGCCTATAAAATATCACGCACCTTGAACCGCACATATGTGCCTCGGCTATAGAGAGTGTTGAGAGAAGTAATAGTGATCCAGTTGGCGGATGGTCCGTTCGTATCATGTTGCGGAGTCGAGATATGAGTGCTTAGCGCTCAGTACCGGTGGCGTGAGACACCCTCGTTTAGGGCAAGTCGTCACACGGTGCCAATACACTTGGTAGTAGTAGTAACAGTTGAACAGGACATTGCTTCGACTCATACGTCGTTTTAAGCCCCAACAAGCTTCGCTACGACATGGCGCAAGATATGTGCCGCATCATCTCGGTATTCGTCTATCAATCCAGCGCTGACATGAAGCTAGTCTACTTAAGCTGGACGTTGATGTCCTTAACATCTTCCAAATGCTCCGGCCTGCGCGTGGGCTGCGTCCATTGGCATTCACTTGTCGATCGTTGAGGACGCTCTGCATGACGGTCTTGTTTGATAGCTGTCTTGTCACTATTCAGTTGCCCATCGCCACATCCTCCTTCATTTCGTCGCATGTATGGCCGTCTGTGAGGTGAGTGGCGAACGCCTTCGCATTCACGTCCCGGAGCTAACATTTTGCAATTGAAAGGTCCCTATACTTACTGGACGTTAGCTCCGAAATGCACGCCTTGAGGTTGCTAAGACGACGTCTTCACTTTACTGCTGATCCTCTGATATGCGGTGTCCTCGATAGCGCATTCTTGAGGTGCACCCTGCAGGCGATGCCTCGGCTACATGCAGTACACGGAGTGTTGAAGGGAGCAGAGGTGATGGCTTGGGTTGAGAGATCATTGATGCGATTCTCTGTGCGTCTCAGCTACGCCAGTAGGCGTGTTCAATTCTTGTCGCTCGCTCATTTCTTCGCGCGCCTACCGGGCGCCTGCCCACCTGGATTCAAGGTCAGCTCAAGCGCCTGTAGCAAAGCGAGCAGAGGTGCGCAGGCAGCGGGTGCAGCGAGATCGACGGGATCGTCCTATGCTAGGTTTGTTATACCCAGAAAACCTGTCCGAGAGTGGATGGAGACATCGGGAGAGCGTTATAGACTCGTTGCTCGAGAATAATCGTATACAATGCGCCCAAATCCGAACCAGATTCGGCACAACATACACATTTGGAAAAACAGCCTTTGCGAATTGACACTAATTATCGCTATTCAGATAATCTCATCTATATTAGCAAGTGTTAGCAGAGATAACATCTACATTAGAGCTACTATTCAGATGCACTTCTTCAGTAGTGCAACTAAGCACTAATTAGTATACTTGGTACTAGTTATAACTACTCTTTACTATCACTTTTTCTATAGTGCCGTGTAGTGCTAACATGATACTACAATAGCACTACTGCAAATGTGATCCTCTAATTTTCGCTATTTTGCACTACTGTAGTACTATTTTGCGCTATTTTAGCACTACTCATCTAGGGGAGACTCAAATAAGATGACAATCCTTTCTTTATAGCTCATAGTTCTCAACTCAAGCATTACACACCTCTATAGCTGCAAAATCATTATGATAGCTGACTTATATTTGAGAGCACAACTCAACACAGAACTTGTT
>NW_006767209.1:0-2542 GCF_000275845.1 Dichomitus squalens LYAD-421 SS1 | reverse complement strand
GGCATTCAGCACGCACTCACCACGGCATATCACCCTCAGTCCAACGGTCAGACCGAACGGGCGAACCAGGAAGTAGAGAAGCACCTACGTCTCTTCTCCAACCTGCGACAGGATGACTGGGTAGACCACCTGCCGACGGCTGAGTTTGTGCTCAATAACCATGTCCACTCGGGCCTCCAAGTGTCCCCCTTCGAGATCATCTACGGCTACCAGCCCAACTTCACGGTACCCATCGGCGCTCCCACTAAATTCCCAGCGCTGGACAAGCGTCTGGAACTGTGGCGTGATGTGCGGAAGGACGCGGAGGCGGCTCTGCGTATGGAGAAAGCAGCCATGAAGGAATTGTTCGAACGTGACAAGCCAAAGCCCCACGAGTTCAAGCCTGGAGACCGCGTCTGGATGGACTCACGGGATGTCACCATCCATCAGGCCAGCCGCAAACTGGGACCACGACGACTTGGACCATACGAGGTACTGGAACGCACCGGCGAACTCACGTACCGACTTCAACTACCCCCCTCGATGCAGAACCGACATGCAGTCATTCATGTTGACCGTCTTACACCCTGGACCGGGAACGACGTCAACGGCATACTCCCACCCCCGCCGGAACCAGTCGAAGTCGAAGGTGAACTCGAGTACGAAGTCGAAAAGATCGAAGACAGCCGCACCTACCGCAACCAGTTCCAGTATTTGGTCAAGTGGAAAGGATACGACGAAGGCCAGAACAGTTGGGAACCGGCGAAGGACCTCACTCACTGCCAAGAGTTGATCGACGAGTTTCACGAACGTAACCCCACCGCCCCACGTCGAATTGCAGCCTCTATATTCCAATCCCTCCCCTGGCAACCTCTTGTCAACTTCACCACCTCTGCACCATCTGATCTTGAATGGGCTTCTGGACGACGCCCCGGCCTTGGGTCCATCGGGGACCGACGGACCTTAGGAGGGGGGTAATGTCACGGACGTTGGACAGACGCCCCCTTTTGCCGCCCATTCCCTTCCCTTTGACGCTCACTTTCCATGTTCGGACTATTTCCTTTTCGAGCCTATCCCAGTTTGGACACTTTAGATACGTTCCCACAGCCGCATGCTACGTTCCCGTGATCGCCATGCCCTTGCCTTTTCTTTCTCGCCCTTTGTTCTCTCTTTGTCATCTTCACTGCCTCGCTCTCACGCCTTGTCCTTGGTTGCTAAGCAGCCCCTCTAGTATATAAGGACCCCCTTAGGCGCTCCCTAGTCCCCATCTCGACCTCTTGGTCATTGGGACTAGGTGAGTGACTATAGCGTTGTATCTCTCTCTGATTGCTAATGTATAACTTGGTCATTGGGACTAGTCTGTCGCTGTCTGCGTGAAGACTAGCTTTCGTAGGTCTCGTGCCTTCGTGCCGACCTCCGCTCTGCCCTGTCGAGTTTTCTGTCACGTTTATCCCTCTCCCTCTCTCTTTCCCCTTTCGGCTCCTTGCCGCTCGCCTACGGGGTCGTCGCCGAACGTCGACCCGAGTCTACGCACCTAGTCGCCGCGACATTCGCAATCGATCTCCGCTTCTTTCTACGGCTCGTCTTCGGACGATTATTGGTTGACTACTTGGCTGATGGACTCAGGTGCTTCGGAACACATCACTCCTTACTTCGACGACTTCGACACCTATGAGGAGTTTGCCTCTCCAATGGTCTTCGGCACTGCTGCAGCCGGTTTGCCGCTTTATGCGCCTGGTGAAGGCACTGTTCGTGGCCGTATATGGGTCGAAGGCTCTGGTTGGGTCAATACCACCATTAGCCATGTCGTTTATCTTCCGAATGCATCGTGCCGGCTCTTCTCCTGTGGAGCCGTTGAGCGGAAAGGTCACACCCTAGTTGCTGGTGGAAAGCGCTGTTCTATCTTCTCTCGGTCGCTCTCTGAAGCACCGAAAACTGGTATGATGAATGAAGGAACTAAGATACTCGAGGGGAAGTACATCGAAACCTCAAATGTCTACTACATGTTCCTCCAAATTCCTGCGAAGGGCGACGCAAAGGCTTCTGTTCAGCCGGCTGTCGCTGACTACTGGACGTGGCATCGTCGACTTGGACATCCCTCCAAAGAAGCTATTTCGCGTCTGCCTGCGAACTCTAAAGGTGTTGATCATATCGATCCTCCGCCTGCTAACGCGCCTATCTGTGAAGGCTGCGAGTGGGGCAAGTCTCATCGACTACCGTTTCCTCCCTCTGAGAAGCGTGCCACCGTCCCTTGCGAACTCATTCATACTGATGAGGACGGACCCATGGGCACGGAATCGATCAACGGACACAACCTTCATTACGTCTCGTTTCTTGATGACTGTTCTGGTGTTGGGCGCACGTACTTTCTTCGCCACAAGAACCAGGCCCATCAAGCCTTTCGCGAATTCAAGGCTTGGGCTGAGACCAGTACCGGTTACAAGATCAAGACCGTCCGCTCGGATCGAGGAACGGAATTTACTTCAGAAGCATTCACATCGATTCTGAAGGAGTATGGGATCGAACACTAGAAGTCTACACCTCATTCACCGCAGCAGAATGG
>NW_006767208.1:0-2544 GCF_000275845.1 Dichomitus squalens LYAD-421 SS1 | reverse complement strand
CAATTATCGCCACAGTGGCTAGCCTGGAGAAGAACAAGATCACAGCAGTTCTTTGTCCGCTCAAGTCTCTCCTGATCGACTGGTCTCGTCGACTTCGAGCTATGAACATTCCTTTCGAGGTCTTCAGTCGTGACAATCCTACCATCACTGGCCAAACTCCTATCATTCTTGCCTCCCTCGATGCCACTGTCCGCTCCTATTGGCGACGTGCCGTTGCTGAGCTTCGTTCGGACTTTCAGCTCAACCGTCTAGTGGTTGATGAAGCTCATCTTCTGCTCACTGAATCCACCTACCGTGATGTTATGAATCATGTCAAGGAGCTTCGAGAGCATCGTGTTCAGATGGTCTTACTCTCTGCCACCATTGCTCCTAGTTCTATATCCGATCTTCGCTCTCAGGCCAATCTGGCTAAAGGCCTCCTAACTGACATCATTCGAGCTTCTTCCAATCGTCCTGAGCTTTGCTTTCAAACTCCAGTTCCTTATGAGAGCTTCGCCGAGGTACGTTATATTTTTAGCTAGCATTTATAATCTTCTAATATTCTTTGAAGAGTCTCGATAAGATCACCAATCGCATCACTAGCAAAGTCAACTCCTACAAAAACTCGCCTCACCTTCGTGCACTTGTCTTTGTTCAAAGACTAGCTCATGGCACACGGCTAGCACGGGAGCTTGGCTGCGACTTCTACCGAGGTAGCTCTGATGACACTATATCAGATGCTCAGAGAGAAGCTATGACCCAGCGATGGCTGTCTGGTCACCATCCAGTTATGGTGGCTACAGATGCCTTTGGTCCTGGAAATGACTATCCTCATGTTCAGGATGTCTTTCTAGTTGGCTCTCCTCGTGGTGTTGTCGACTTCCTGCAGATGGCTGGGCGTGGTGGCCGCGATGGCAACAGAGCTAGCATTGTGGTCTTCTCTCTTGGCGACACAGTCCCTATCCCCTCTGCTGCTGACAGACATGTTGGTAGAGCTGAGCTGGAGCCTTTGATCAAGAATCCGCACCTCCGCTGCTGGCGATCAGTGTTCTGTAAATTCCTTGATGGAGTTGAACATCGCTGCATCCTCAATCCGTACGATTGGCTATGCCCATCATGCATGAAGCATGCACCCGCAGACTATACGTATCCAGCTGCTTGGATGGGCCCAGATGGAAAACTTCAGAAGGCGAAGACTCTCTCCCCGAACCTGATTCCAGTAGAGCCGGTTCTATCCCCTGTGCTTGTTGCGAAAGGCCGTGCTCGTGCTCCATCATTCCTATCACTGTCTTCGACAACACCTGTCAACACCTTTAGTGGAGCTACTCTATCAGCTGGAACTGCATTTGATGGACCTATGCAGGTGTCGAAGAAGGCACGAGAGGTGGTGGATATGGAGGACAAGGAGGAGGTGGATAGGATGTGGAGGGCGATTCGTGTGTTTGAGGGCCGGTGCTCTGTATGCCAGCTGTTGCGACCTGAGCAGCGGGCTGAAAAGCATGCGGTTATGCACTGTCCGGTGATGGTGGAGCTTCTAAAGCAGACGAATGGTAAGAAGCACCGGAGTGGGGACTATTTGGATTGGAGGTCGAAAATCCAGTATGTGAAGGGAACGTATGTGTGCTACAAGTGCCACATACCTTTCTTCCATGACCGGGTGCATCGAGCGAAGGTGGGGAAAGACAAAGGGTGTCTGAAGGAACATGATGATATGGTGGCGCCGTTGGTTTGGGCTATGTATATGGATGATGGACTTCGGAAGTGGCTTGAAGGTAGAATTGGGATGAGGTGGGGGGATGATTTGGAGTATAGGCAATGGGTGTGTGATATGTCGTTTGAAGTGGTTTCAGGGCAGGTTATTAGGGAGAAGTTTACTAACATGTGCAAGGTGTTTATATTAGTTGCAGAGTATTTGTTAAGTAGGCAAAAGTAGATTAGTTGTAATTGTTACTGTGTTATTGTATGATAGAAGATGGTGATAGTTGATATGTGAATTGAAGTGGTTGAATTTTGTACAGAATTAATTTTAGTGATGTGTTGCAAGAGTTGTTAGGTGGGAGGTGTAGTGTTACTAGTTGTTGTTAATGAAAGACAGGTGAAAGCTATAGGGTTTTTGTTAGTTAGGTGCGAGTTTGTTTAATGTTTAACGGAGGACAATGAGAGTAGCTAGGGTTAGGGAGGGAGATCGAAACCGAGCGAAGCGAGGTGAGATCGACCGGTTAGGGTTGAGGGTGGGTTAGGCGAGCTGAGTCAACGGGGGCGTTGTGTGCTACAACGTCCCGTCCCGTTTCGCCTTTTATAGCTCATCAGGACTCTGCTTAGTGCATCCCTTTCGGGAAGTGCTTATCTCTTTGCCGTCTGTCTATCCGACGGCACAGGAGATAAGGTCAATTATGCTTACGGTGCCGAACGCGGCCGGAGCTTTGTTCCGATAATGACTAAGTCCGGTCGGACTATGTCATCATGATTACTTACTTACTAATCACCGATCGGACTTAATCTTATCGCAATTCTAAGCGCGTATAGCGCTTAGATAAGATAGTCCGCCCTTATCCTTATCTTATC
>NW_006767207.1:0-2550 GCF_000275845.1 Dichomitus squalens LYAD-421 SS1 | reverse complement strand
AGCCCCGAAAAGGGAAGGACCCTTCGAGATCGACGAGATCACTGGTCCAGTCACGGTTCGGCTGAAACTCCCTAAGGCCTGGAAGATCCATGACGTCTTCCATGTGAATCTACTCAAACCTTATCGAGTCACCAAGGAACACGGGCCAGACTACCCCAGACCGCCTCCGGAGACCGTAGAAGGCGAAGAAGAATGGGAAGTCGAGGCCATCTTGGCCCATCGGAAACGTGGGAAAGGCTATCAATACTTCGTCTCTTGGAAGGGCTGGCCTAGCAGCGAAAACTCGTGGGTTTCCGGGAAGGAGATGACTAATGCGCCGAAGCTCCTCACCAAGTACAAGAAGCAACAGCGACTCTAGGGAACGACCCCAACCCACTCCTCTCTCCTGCCAATCAACACCATGCCCCAACTCGCCTCTACCTACCGTGCTGTCCCCAAAGACGTCCCCACCCCCCAGTGGTTCCTCGACCACGACTTCCACCTCTCCTTCCTCCACCTACCCGGCAATGAAATCGCCGGATACGGCCAGACCTCCCAACGTCAATACATTGGGTGGCTCCTCCTCCAACCTAGCCCAGAATTGCGCAACGTCCTGGAATGGCGATTTCGGGACGCCCCGCCCGCCAGTCACGCCTGGGCCATCTACGGCGAGTCGGTCGTCACCCTCACCCACCTCCGGACCCTCGACTGGGACGTCGGCGAGATTACCGACCCATCTGGTCAACGACGGGCCTACGACACTGTCTCCCAGCTGCGGGCCACAACGATCGCCATGTCCGACCACGCTTTAGATATCGTTTGCGCCCCTCATCATCTTTTCCTCATCGCTGACCTCGTCAACCACATAGAGCAGGTTGACCGCGACCGCGAGCGGACCTGGCTGGAGCGTGTCATCGCCAACAACGACAGCCACGCCGCCTCCCCTATTCCCCCCACCCCGCCTCTGCCCGCCCCGGAATGGGGGAACGCGGCTGACGTCTCCGGATGGGGCAACACCAACGTCGACTGGAGCAACACTAACTGGGGGGACGTCCCCATGGACGAGGCCGACATGGAGTGGTCCTCTCCTATACAACCTTCACGCCGCTCCCCTCCACCCCGCGACTCCCCTTCCCCAACACTGCAGCACCTCCGCCCGATGCCCGATTGCCTACGCTCCGGCGCGCCCCCTCTGACCGGTACGCGCCCCTCTCCCCGCTCTCCCAGCCCCACCCCCCGCTCCCCGAGCCCCGTCGACGAGAACGAACCCCCGTTCACCATGGTCGTTGACCCCACGTCGCCACTGGAGTGGCCGACCTCAATCGTCCGAACGGTCCTCGGCACCATCAGCGGAGGCGACCTCACCGACACCACCGACCCCGACGCCCTGTCCGCGCCCCCTGCCCCCCCAACCCCCCCGCTCCGCCAACCCAGACCCCGCACCCCCCCCTACCCCACCCCTGCTCTGGGCCCCGCCACTGTCCACTATCGGACGCCCCTCCTCGGCTATGCAGCATACGGAGGGGCCCTCCTCTACGACGAGCGACTCCCGGACGGCTGGCAGATCGGGCCGGACGAACCCCGTCACGTCGGCGGACACCCTTGGGAGTGGCGTATCTCGGGCCACCTCAACGGGACGGCTCTCCTTGAGGTCCAGCTCCGGAGCTACGCCTGGGACGAGCGGTGGGAGCAAATCCCTGGCGTCGACAATGCCTACCTCATCGGTGTCTTGGGCGACAACCTCCACCCCAGTGGACGGTTCACGGAGACCCAATATCTCGGGTTCCTTCGGGTGATGATCCAGGCACGCGACCCCACCGCCCGCGTCACCGACCACGACGTATGGCGAGAAGCGGCCGACAACCTCGTGGACGCCTACGACGTCTGCAACATCCCCGTGTCGGTCCGTCAGTACCGGAACGGACGCGCCGTGCGGCTCTACGACAACATGTCGGCGCACGACGTCCATCGCAGCCTATGGGGGAACTTCTACGACGACGAGATCCTCGACGTCTCCGACTACGGCGAGTCTCCTCCACCCACCCCTGCCACACCCGCCGCACCCATCGAGGACGTCCTCCGTTCTCGCAACCCCTCCCCCGTATCGCCGCCCGCTGTCGTCCATGACGCCCCCTTTGACGCCAACCCTTTCCGCCCCGTCCGCCCCGCCCCTGCTAACCCTTCGTCCCGTTCACCATCGCCCCCCGCCACCTCCTCACCCATCGCACCGTCACCGTCCCGCACAATCACCTTCATTGCTGGAGGCTACTTCAGCCCGGACAACCCTGGCTTGCGCATCGGGCTCTGGTACCCACCCGCGCCTTCGTCACCACTCACGGAGCCGGACTTGGAGTTGAACGATCGGGACGATCGTGCTTAGAAACGGGGGTAATGTTACCGTTGGTACGCCCCACCCCCTATCTTTTCGTTATTGGACTACTCCTTCTCGTCGCCCTCGTGTACACTCCACTCCCCTTCCCGTCCCCGACGACCTATGCTTACCTTCCCGTTCCCTCGTCGTCCGCCTGTACACTATCACCCCCGTTCCGCCCCCTGACGACTATGTTCCTA
>NW_006767206.1:0-2551 GCF_000275845.1 Dichomitus squalens LYAD-421 SS1 | reverse complement strand
TGGAGACGAGCGAGGCAGGCAGGAGCGCCGACGAGCTCTGATCGCAGTGAGACTGGAGCGGAGCTCAACAGGCAGGACTGGAGACAAGTTGTGTATTGAGCGAGGTATCTACAGAGCGAAATACACGATGGCTTACCTGGAGACAAGAGGTCGAAACTAGAGTCTCCAGGTAGCAAGAGATCCAGCTATATACAGGGAACGAACAATGGGCGCTAGAGAACAATAGCGTCGCCATGGGTACGGAGTACAAGGGGTGTAGGACAATAGCGGACATGGGGACAAAGGGAGCTATTGTCCGTGTGTGGACAAAGGGAAACCGTAGTGAGTAGTGAACAATAAGGAAATGTACGAGGCAGTGGTCCGAATCGAAAAGGAAATGTAGCGCCGTGAGGGCGGTTCGTGACACCAAGAAGCGCAAGGATGACTCCAACGATCCGGCCACTGCCAAGCCTGTCAAGAAAGGGGCCCCTACTGGCGAGAAGGGCAACAAGGCTGGAGCTTCAGACGAGCCTATCACCCTCTCTGATGGTGAGACCTCTGCCATCGACAGCGATGGCCATGAGGGTGTATCTGCTGTCAAGGCTTCTGCCCGCACGGCTGCACAGCTCGCTGGAGTGCAGGCGGAGAACACGCGCCATGCTCGGTTTGCCCAGCGCTTTGCGGGGCTTACCCCCCAGCAGACTCTAGGTACGTTCCGTATCAATTGTTTCGCGTTCCATTCTATCTCTGATTTTACTCATGTAGCCCAGCTCTCCAAGGGCTGGAGGTCCAACGTATACCGTCATTTTCTCGAGCCCAAGATTATCAAAGGGCCCAATGGTGGTCATATCCACTGGTTCGTCTGTAAGAAGTAAGCCCCCTCAATATGGCTACTGCTCAATTCCTCAGTTACTCACTCATCTAGCAGGCATCCCTCGAAGCACGTCAATTGGATGGAATATCAGGAGTCGACGGGGAACTTATCATGTCATGCGAAAGCCTGCGACTCCGACGACTCTCCTGAAACGGAGCTGATCACCGCCTACGCCAGTGGGGGGCAGTATTCCCCTGCTCGCATGCACTTCCTCATCGCCATGTGGGTCGCACGTCGTCACCGGGCCTTCCAGATTGTTGAGGACCCGGAGTTTCCTGAGATCGTGCGTATGCTCTACCAGAAGGCTCAGTTGCCTTCTCGGGTCACTGTCTCGCACGACGTCCATGACATCCATGAGATGTCAAAGGACAATGTCCTCAAACTTTTCAAGGTAATTCACTCTTTTGCTCAGTTGTACACAGAAATCTCACTCGATTGAATGCAGAACCTTCCTGGCAAGATACATATTGGCGTAGACGGGTGGACCTCACCTAATGTCATCTCCTTCCTCGGGCTCATGGCGCACTGGCACGAGGAGGGGGAGATACGCCATATTATTCTTGATTTTGTGAAGTAAGGAACTTTTGCACTTTCTACGACGTACAACGTTCATGTTAGTTTTTTCAGACTCACATCGGCTCATACGGCCAAATACCTGGCCGAACGGCTCATTGAGTGCTTCCGAGACTATGGAATCAAGGACAAGGTAAGCCAGACATGTCTATTGTTGGAATTTCGAGCCAGATGGAAAGAGGACTGGCTGTGGTGTGAAGTGTGCGCCCGATGAGTGTCACTTCATCATGGACATATTGGCATCCGCACGCTATACTGACTCAGTAAAATCTTGTGATAGATCATTGCGACCACTTCGGACAATGCAACCACGAACAACGTGATGATGAGGGAGATCAAGAAGCCGCTCCCTCAGTCACGTGGCTCGGAAGGACGTGTGCGATGCTTTGCACACGTCCTGAGTCTTGTTGTAAAGGTACGCAGTATTTGTACTGATTTTCGACTTGCAACTCACGCGCCATACAGGCTATCATGTCTCAGTTTGCCTGTGCCAAGGGCAAGCCCACCCCCATCAAAATAGCAGCTCTGCGCGACGCCCATGACCAGGATGATGGGAAAGACTTGCGCCCAGGAGATCTGGATGCCTCTCGCGAGGCTGCCGACGACGCCGACATCCTGGCCATGGAGGAAGATCACCCCGAGCTTGTCGTCGTGAATGACGATCTTAAGCTCGTTCAAATCGCCTTGGAGAAGGTAAATCATTTTCGAATGATGCTTATATGTATTGTTAACTAAGTACTTGTACTATTCTATCTACAGGTTGCACGATTGACGCAGAAGGTTTGGTATAGCCCCCAGATCTGGACTGTCACGGACGTTGGACAGACGCCCCTTTTTGCCGCCCATTCCCCTCCCCTTGACGCCCACCTTCCATTTTCGGACCATTTCCTTTCTTAGCCCATCCCAGTTTGGACACTGCAGATACGTTCCCACACCCGCATGCTACGTTCCCGTGATCACCATGCCTTTGCCTTTTCCTTCCCGCCCTTTGTTCTCCCTTTGTCATCTTCACTGCCTCGCTCTCGCGCCTTGTCTTTGGTTGCTAAGCAGCCCTTCTAGTATATAAGGACCCCTTAGGCACTCCCTAGTCCCCATCCTCGACCTCTTGGTCATTGGGACTAGGTG
>NW_006767205.1:0-2552 GCF_000275845.1 Dichomitus squalens LYAD-421 SS1 | reverse complement strand
TAGTCTTGACGAGATAGGCGGTCTAATGGCGTTAGATATGAGAGCTTATTTTTTGTGATCATCATAGTATATCGGGCCGTCATCACATTCAATAAGCTTGCACTGGAACTCATGGGCACGCTCGGCCAGGGATTATCATGTGAGCCAGGAGTTCCCATGCCAATACCATTGTATGGATGGTCGGGGATGGCGTTGACAATGCAGGTTTGTTGCAGGCACACATTCTGACCACTGGGCACATTTTCGCACACGAAAAGATATGATTAATAATATTCATTCAGGGCAAGTATGATAAAACAGCAGTGAGAGCGGCGGACAGCCATGAGGTGCAAGCGAGAGAGGATGAAGGTCAGACACAGAGGGCAGAAGCACGGCGCGCAAGAGGGGGACATCGGCAAACACGGGACTGAGGCCGTAACAGTTGCTAGAAGGGAGATACCAAGGTGAACATCAGCACGTCGGAGGTCAACAAGGTCAGCATTGTCGATGAAACGTGCTCCCTGGGCGAGCATGACTGGACGGATCCACAGTACCGCCTGCAAATCCTTTTTGCACGTTATCCGAACCAAAACATCAAGGTCGCTGTTGATTGCCTCAGAGTCGTCGACTTTCGCAGGTGCCGAATTCGGCGACGGCTGGGGAGGTGAAGGATGAGAGGCCCTAGGAGTGTAGTTATTCTGACTAGGCGGAGGCGAGGGCGACTCAGACGAAGAAGACGAGGGGCCATGCACTTGAGGAATCCTCGACGTAGATGCCGATGCCGATGCTGTATTGAACACTGCAACGCGTGACAGGTGAGCGGCCGAACACATGTTGTGCGCACTACATACACCGGTTGGGAGTTAGTGCGCATTTTATCTGGAGGATGCTTGAGCGGCAATCTGATCGGCAAGCTGTGCCGCCATGGAGCCTGTGCGAGGACCAGTGATGACAGGGGCTGCACTGGACGCACCCTTTGCTGATCCAAAAATCGCCCTAGGTGCGGTCAGTACACGGTGATGATATTGAACGATGTCACACACTTGTCCCACCAGGCCAGAGTGTCATCCGCCCATTCGTCGAGGATGAAGGACATCGCAACGTTGGTGTGGAAACCTGTCACGTCGAAATTGCCGTCTTTTCGGGACCACTCACTCTGGCTGTTCAGAGCAAATTGGAGCTGCGCAGGTGTGAGAAGCAACACATCGTGAGCATCGACATATCGACTCACGATACAAGCGGCGTAGGCAATCATCTGGGGTGTGACTTGGGTTATCTTGTACGCAGCGAGGAACGGCTCCTTGCCGGACGCCTTCTCGCCGAATTGTAGTGTCCCCCTAGCCACTTTTCGGCCGCAGAACAACCATTCAAACGTCTAGCAGAACAATGTTAGCATGCACATTGGGTGACATATCACCCACTCACTTTGAGGAGGAGCGGCCCACGAAACAGGCCACTCTGAAAATCCTCCGGATCATGCATGTCAGTATCATACAAAGCCGAGAAGAAGTCGTCGCAATGAATCTCGGTCTTGGCATTGCGCACATCAGCACGGAACCTAGGTAAGATGTAGTGAGCCATCAACAAGACAAACAATAGGAGCTTACTGAGTGGGATCACGATCAAATCTGGGGATCAGTTGCATAGGACACAGGAGGCGCGCCGTCAAGTCGTTCTTCCACCCGCGTTCGGCCTTCTCAATATGCACAATGTTGAGGTGCGCAAATTCTGGGATATGGCGCATCAAATTGAGAACCTCGTCACGAAATTTTCCGCAATCGTCGCGACGTCTCGCGCGAACCCGACTGTTGACCTGTGACACGTAACCTTGTTAGTACAAGTTTGATTCAGTTCTGGTACGCACGTATTTGCCGTAGTTGCGCACTCTGTCCGGGTCCCGCAGAAGGTAATCGAGGTCGCTCTTGAGGTTTGGCATGACACGAAGCATGTGCTCGCATGCAACGTGATGCGAGCTGATGTCCCATCCGTACCCACTAAGAAGAGTGTGCATGTCAGCGATGTCACCAAATTGAAGCGCAAAAGTGGTGGAGGTAGGGAGAGCACGGCGGGGGTGCCTAGGTCAGTGCAGGAGACCGGAACAGAGGCGGTTTCACGAACATGCCGGATCCCTCAGGGATATCAGTTAGATAAATTTTTCAATCCTTATAGTTATAGTAAAACGCGAATTATTTGGCCCAAATGTTATAGTGGCCCCTCCAAATATTTGAGACGGTTGGAGGGATGTCCCCCCCGGATATTCGAGACGAATCCCAAATATTTGGGACGTATGTAGGAGCGAGGGGAGGAGGGTACTCCCCTCCACCAAATATTTGTCAAATATTTAGCCTTAGCGCTACATAGCGCTATGTACGGAGGAACATGATCGTGTCATCCGTCCAAATATTTCAGAGCCTCATGAAATATTTGAGCAGATTTCTCCAGTTGAGAAGCGCCACGCATAATCGAAAAATACCATACAAATATCTCAGCGAGATATTTGGAGAATATTTGGTCCCCTTCTCGCGCACGTCGTGGCCTACCTCAGTCTTGAGATATATTTGTTGTGCGGAACA
>NW_006767204.1:0-2555 GCF_000275845.1 Dichomitus squalens LYAD-421 SS1 | reverse complement strand
GACGATTCGTCTTCAGACTCTTCCTTGGATTCTGAGGGCTCTCCATCAAATGAGGGCTTTAGGATTCCTTTACCCGATGGCAACGAGATTGACTTTGATGATCTCGAGCCTGCACAACCGCCACCTCCTCAATGACCTCCCACACCGCCTGCTCAAGAGCAACCACAACCGCAACAACTACCTCCTGTAGAGCAGCCTCCACCACGACCTCGACATGTTCGTAATCGTCATGAGCCAGTGGGAGTCAACCCTCAGGCTCTGCCTCCTAGACGTTCGAATCGTCAAGGTGCAGGTCGCAATCCTCGATGGGAAAAGGACAATGCTGAAGCTGAGGGCTCTAATCGTCCTTCTCAGGTCGACGCTCGTACTCGTCCTGATGGCTCTCGCTCTGATGCGCCTAATCCCGGGGATGCGGATGCTTTACTTGAGTTGCTTCTTGATGCAGCGCAGTACAAACCAGGCATTCCTCGTAATCGTCATAAAGCAATGCGTTCTCCAAAGGCTGATCTCTGGCGTGCTGCCGAGAAAGCTGAGTATGATTCGCTGATCGAGAACAAAACCTGGGTTCTAGTGCCTCGTCCCAAGGATAAGCCTGTCGTCTCTTGTAGATGGGTTTACGATGAGAAGCACGATGGTCGGTTTAAGGCACGGTTAGTTGCACGGGGTTTCACCCAGGTTTGGGGTGAGAACTATCACGAGACGTTCTCTCCCGTTGCGCGGTACGAATCTATCCGGTATCTCATTGCGCACGCTGTGCTTGAGGACTGGGAGATGGAGTCTATGGACGTCAAAACCGCATTCCTGAACGGTGATCTTGAGGAAGAGATCTACATGGAACAACCGGAAGGTTGGGTCGTCAAGGGGAAAGAGGATCACGTTTGCTTGCTCAAGAAGGCTATCTATGGTCTTAAGCAGGCTTCGCGTCAATGGAATGCGAAGATCCATCAATCTCTTCTTGATCTGGAGTTTACACGGACATATTCTATTGCCGGCGTATACGTATATCGGCGACATGGGGGGAATTCAGTGACCATTGTGGTTCTTTATGTCGATGATCTACTCCTCTTCGGCGATAATAAGAATCACATCAAGCAAGTCAAACGGACGCTCGGACACCAATACAAAATGACAGACTTAGGCGCAGTACAGCGCTTCCTTGGTCTTCGCATTCGTCGTGATCGTGCTTCACGTATCATTGACATCGACCAGGAGGACTATGTCCAGTCTGTCTTAGAGCGTTTCGAGATGGCTGACTGTAAACCTGCCAATACCCCTCTTCCTGCGGGCGCTGCTCTCGTCAAGTACGACGGACTTGCCTCAGACGCTGAACAGTCGCGTTACCAGAGCCTCGTTGGTAGTCTTATGTACGCCATGCTCGGTACAAGACCAGATATCGCCTTCGCCGTCACTCGTCTCTCCCGGTACAGTGCCAATCCCTCGCCTGACCACATGAAGTATGCCAAATACATCTTACGCTACCTGCAAGGCACTCGAGCCTACAGGATTCGCTACAACGGCGCTTCTAATGATGGCTTGATTGCATACTCGGACTCTGATTGGGCAGAAGATCGAGACGACCGGCACTCTACCTCGGGCACGATCTTCTTGTTAGCCGGTGGTGCCATATCATGGGTATCGAGGCGTCAGCCTACCATTTCGCTCTCCTCAACTGAGGCGGAATATAAAGCGGCCTCTGACACCTGCAGACAGATGGCGTGGCTGAGGACGTTCTCTGACGAACTCGGATACGACATGAGCGAGCCGACCCCTCTCTGTGTAGATAATCAAGGGTCGATCTTCCTCTCTGTCAATCCGGTAGTCGAATGTCGGACAAAGCACGTGGAGATCTGGTATCACTTTGTTCGTGAATTCTACGAAGCTGGACAAGTGGACATCTTCTACGTCGCTACGGCTGACATGCTGGCTGATGCTCTCACAAAGAACGTTCCTCTGACAATCGTCAAGAAGTTCTGTGAAGGTGTTGGTCTTCGACACTGAACGCTCTTCCGTAGGTACGGATTGAGTGGGAGTGTTGAACTTGGACTTATCCGGTCCGGACTACACGAGGCTATGCGTCTCCTAGCACTTAGCTGTAGTCGCTTATGTAGTATGTTACCATATTTGGGACTCTCTGCTCGTGTACTATAGCTATGCTTCCGGACTCTTCTGGTACTGTCTAGGACAATCTGTACTACTCCAGAACGGTCTAGACAGGTCTATGTCTTACTCATCTCTTACTCATCCTATGGTGCGATACATCGCAATTCTTTTGTCATTGTATTATTCATTGCACTATGGTACATGTGACTAACCACTCTTCGATTAGTCGTGGACATTTCTCTATAGTATATAAGGACTTCAGATTGCGTCCTCCCTCTTCAGTCTTTCCTTACTGACTGAAGAGTGAGTACTTCGTTACATCTATCTCTAACTTGTAGTTACTTACTTAACCTTTGTAGTCTTGCTTCGACTCTAGGTACAGTTGGTTACTGCAATATAGTCTTTCCTTACTGACTGAAGATCTTGCTTCGACTCTAGTCGGATCTAATCTTTGT
>NW_006767203.1:0-2560 GCF_000275845.1 Dichomitus squalens LYAD-421 SS1 | reverse complement strand
ACAGGCAGGGATGGACGTCTGAGGCAGCTAGAGCGCAGGGCTCATAACCTGTTAGCTGCAGTGGGCCTCAGAGGGGTCACAATGGCCTAAGTCGAGCTCTGTAAGTCTTTTCATTGCAAGGAAACTGTGCTACACACCTAAGTCGAGCTCTGTAAGTCTTAAGGACCACAGAGTCGACTCAGGCGCAGATGACAGCGCACAGAGCGCGTGGGAACTAGCTAACAAACACGACCATACACTAAGTGGCACCGGAATGGCGCCAAACGGACCAGAAATGCGTAAGGTAGACACTATTCTAGAGTGTAGTCAGATCTACAGAAATGGAGACTACTAGTGAAAGAAATGTAGTATCTGTATGGAAACGAGAGTTGTGACTATACGAAAATTACCGTAGATAGCGGACAGCGCGAACTATGTATAGCGCGATGCGGGACTTGGTGCGATTAAAATTGACGGCGCTACAGCACCGACTCCAACAGGGAGAACTTCTGTTCTAATGTTACGCTGAAGTACTAACACAAGTCTATCCAGACTTATCAGGCGGACTTGTCCAAGTACGCAGTGTAGCACACGGAGGGAGAGAGTATCGCACAAGTCCCTAGATTGAGGGATATAGGGATACAAGAGGTAACGAAGAGGAGAACAGAAGTGGGGAGCCTCTACCGACTACGGGCCTCCTTATATACTATGGGGTACAGACCGTATTAGGAAGGGAAAGGTAACCGCCCAAAGTGGGGAGGTATGAGGAGACTGTAAAGGAACGCGTCCGGTCGAGGCTGGGCCCGGTATAGTACACGACCTAGGTCAGGGTCCTGTGATATAACCAAAAGGGGATAGAGGCGGGACAGGGTCCTGAGTCTAGGTCAGGGTCGGGTAATGTAACCAAAAAGGGAAGGGGGTGCGACAACGGTCTGGGTCTGGGTCAGGGTAAAGTAATGTAACCGAAAAGGGAAAGGGTCAGGGTCGGACTCAGGGTCCGGTCATATAGACGAAAGGGGAAATATTAAGGGAGAGGGCCGGGACTAGGAACGCAGTCGTCAGGGGGCGGAATGGGGGGTGGTAGTGTACAGGCGGATGACAGGGGAACGGGAGGGTAAACGTAGGTCGCCGGGAACAGGAAGGGGGGTGGAATATACACGAGGACAACGAGAAGGAGTAGTCCAATAGAAAAAGATAGGGGGTGGGGCGTACCAACGGTAACAGCTCCAGACCTGAGCCATCCGGCGCTAAAATCTCTAAAGGGAAATACCAAGGCTGACAAAGCCAATGACATAAGTGTATATACCCCTTGTTGGACAGTCTCGAGCGCCGATATCCTCTTTATGGTATCAGAGCGCCCGCTGGCTCGGGTCTGGAGCTAAGCATTGGGACATGACCTGTGACAGGCATCCATTCCCAGGCCATTTCTCTGTCCCAGTTTGGGTCTGGGACATTGGCCAATGCCCGTCGTGGGACCTGAGACAGCAGGCGCTCTAATACTATAAAGAGGATATTGGCGCTTGAGACTGTCCAACAAGGGGTATATACACTTATGTCTTTGTCTTTGTCAGCCTCAGTATTTCCCTTTAGGGATTTTAGCGCCGGATGGCTCAGGTCCGGAGCTAGGCTTTGGGACATAACCTGTGACAGGCATCCATTCCCAGGCCATTTCTCTATCCCAGTTTGGGTCCGGGACATTGGCCAATGCCCGTCGTGTGTAGATTGGGGGTACAGAGGTCCCCTATATATACTACTGTACATCTGTGGCTACGTAGTACTATACAGTACCTTCCCAGGATGCACAGTCGCACAGAGAAGCAGTGCGTACACAGCGAAGCTGTGTGTGTACCACATGAGTAGTACAGCCTCGGTTATTGCAGTAACCGGCTGTGCCGTTCCATATCTTGTGACGGCTGTGTTAGGCAAGCTGTGTAAACCAGTGCCTGTTCAACACAGAAGACCATTGCTCTTTCTTCTACGGAAGCTGAGTACATGGCAATGAGCAATTGGGTTCGCAATCTACTTGCTAAACTTGACTACCATGTCGATCACATACCTCTATCCGGAGACAATCAAGGATCGATCTTTATTGCATTGAATCCTGTGACGGAGTCAAGGTCAAAGCACATTGACATTTGATATCACTATATCCATGAGGTACATGATAAAGGAATCGTTGATGTCTTCTATATAGATGAAAACGACAATTCTGTGGACATCTTTACTAAGAACCTTGGTGTAGTGAAGTTCTTGAAATTTCGCTCACAACTTGGTCTCCGCTTTCCAAAGTCCAGAGCTGCTTAAGGTGCCTGCTACGCTTGCGTAACCATTCGGATACTTAGCGAGGGGGAGTGTTTAACAGGCGCTGGTCTACACAGCTTGCCTAACACAGCCGTCACAAGATATGGAACGGCACAGCCGGTTACTGCAATAACCGAGGCTGTACTACTCATGTGGTACACACACAGCTTCGCTGTGTACGCACTGCTTCTCTGTGCGACTGTGCATCCTGGGAAGGTACTGTATAGTACTACGTAGCCACAGATGTATAGTAGTATATATAGGGGACCTCTGTACCCCC
>NW_006767202.1:0-2564 GCF_000275845.1 Dichomitus squalens LYAD-421 SS1 | reverse complement strand
GGTCCGGACTCGGCACGACTCAGGTATTAGTCGTAAGGTCACCATGAGGCAGGTCAGAGGGTAGGACATGAGGCAGAGAACTCTGACCAAACGATGGTCAATAGGTACCTGGTCTGTGCACCATTGTATTAGTATATATAGTAGGGAGTCTGAGGCAGGGAACCTCAGACTTGATCTTCTCGTCGATTCCCCATCTCCTCTGTAGGTAGCTAGCAGCCCTACCTCCCTCACTACCCCTTCTAGTCTAGGGAATACATCTCTTCACATCTCTTGCTGTGTCACCTCTGGTTGCTTCGCTTCTCAGCACCAACCTCTGCATCAGTAAGCTTTGCCCTTGTTTGTTTTGGTGGCACAGCTCGTTGGCTGTGACACTTGGACGTGTATTGTCCTAACCAAGAAGGCACCTGGCAGAAGACGTCTTCCAACCCACAGAGGGTTGGAGAGTCTCTCATCACTACCAGTACGTCCTCATCCTCCTTGCGTGTCGCTTCCATGGTAACATACTTGCAGGCGCATCGAGGACACCGCCAAACTCGGTCAAGTCCTCCAGTACAGACATGTGCCCCAGGCACGATGTGCTCTGCCCGCTCCCTCTCTTCCTCCTCTAGCTCGGACATTACTGAGCCCATCTCTCCTCAGCCTCAGCAGTGTTTCTCCGGCATGACCTTCCCCATTGCTGAGATCCTGGCCAACAATGTTTTCTGTCTCCTCGACAACCACAAGGACGATCGCAAGCGGATCTCCGCCCGTGCCTTCGGTAACTGGATCAAGGATTTGCCCAATCTCCTGGGCGATCCGTGGACATACTCGCAACATCTCTATTGCCTCTGCGTAGGGCCATTGCCTTCCATTCCTTACTCCTGCCGTCATCTGTTCGGGACTCTGTCATCGCTGGGGAGGGTATGTCCCGTTGTACCTCTCGCAACCTCTCACGGGCTCGCTCCTAGGGTCCTGTGTTTGAGCACAAGCATGGGAGTCCTATCACGCTCTTGCCTGTTCCCGACGGCGAGACTGAGCAGGGGGGCGCTATGGACTTCCTTCATGACCATCATGACCAGCACGATGCCGAAGCAGAGATGGAGGGCAAGTCAGGTTGCCGCTCGACGTCCACTTATAAGCGACGCAAGTGCGGCGTTGCAAGGGCAAGGGCACCACAACGACATCCCCGACGAGTCTGTCGTCCGCGCATGACGTTACCCTCCAGACGCTCGCACAAGCCTCTCAAGCGTTGGCCCGCGAGATCCCCCGCACTTCGCGATACTCGGCCACCACACCAATGCCCACCACTCCCGATGTTCGTCCAGTACCGTATTTTGTTTCTCTTGGTATGGCATTGCCGCTAATCGCTCTTCCATCCCTCCTTCTCTTACTTCTCTCGGTGCCTCCACCGGATGGATCTCCAAGAAGACGTCGAAGTGGAAGCTGTCCTTCAAGAAGAACAACGCCAACGCCACTGCTGGTGCAACGTCGTTGCTCGCAGCTGAAGATGGCCCCAGCCTTCCTGACATACCAAGTTCAGGTGGCAAGCAGATGTCTATGATCGCAAGCAACGTCACGAATCTACTCATGAGCCTGAATGCTCCTCCTGCACCTTCTGCCGCGTCACCGCATGCTATCCTCCCGAGCGAGACCGCGACCGTGACCGCAAATTCGGGCCTTGGTGAAGATGATGGTATGATTCGTGGAACCGTGGTCGCCGTTCCGAGAACGTGCCATACTCTGCCAGTCTGAACAGGAGCAGTGCATGGGGTCCCTCCTCCGGCTCTCCGTTCTGGTCGTCGCAAGCTCGCGGAAGTCCGAACGACGCTATAGCGGACCCAACGGCAACACCGAGGACAAAAGATCCGAGCACGGGATCTCGCCGTCCAGCACCCGGAGCGGGCGACTGCTGGTGTCAAGCGCGAGTTCGATGGCGTCCAGCAACTGGGGCAGCTTGGAGGGTGCTCGTTCTGCCACGAATGGGTTCCTTATCCTCCGCTAGCAGTAGATGTAGTCGAGAGCGTGTAATCGATTAGCCTGAATGAGCACCCACGTCACCGCGCACACCGCGGTACTGAATGGAGCATATCTGGGTGAATTATTTATCAAATATTTGGAGCAGTCACAAAGGGGACCCACAGCGCACGCAGAGCACGGTCCTTGCTATGTAGCGCTGAGACTAAATATTTGGAAAATATTTGATGGAGGGGGAGTACCCTCCTCCCCTCGCTCCTACATACATCCCAAATATTTGGGGTTCACCTCGAATATTTGGGAGGGGCATCCCTCCAACCATCTCAAATAGTTTGAAGGGCCACTATAACATTTGGGCCAAATAATTCGCGTTTTACTATAACTATAAGGATCGAAAAATTTATCTAACTGATATCCCTGTACAGGTACATCGTCGCGCAGACCATCTATTCTACGAGAAGAACTTGCGACACTAGTCACTGCAGAGTGCAGGCAGTCAGCATACGACTCGTTAGAGGTCAAAGGATGGCAAACATACCAGGTCCTTTCGAAGAAATCGTCGATCTCTTCCTCAGCATCAGTTAGGCCGAGTGACACGGTGTCGTCCGCCT
>NW_006767201.1:0-2567 GCF_000275845.1 Dichomitus squalens LYAD-421 SS1 | reverse complement strand
GCAATCCCCTCGCAGTCCATCTCCCACCATGTCAGCCATCGACTCCAAGCTTCTCAGCCAACTCGCACCCCGAGACTACGATGGCAAGGAGGCTCAGGCCGGACTCCGCTTCGCCGCCATGGCCAAGCTTTACCATACGCAGCTGGTAGCTTCGTCGATCGCGGCCAACCTCGCATGGATCATGGTGTTGAACAAGTTGACGGATGATGCCGCTCGATGGGCTGGGCCCCACATCATCGATCTCGCCGACGGCAAGGTCGTTTGGTCGAACGTGGATGCCTTCGAGACAGCCTTCAAGGCCCACTTCTGCGCGGTCGACGACAAGAAGGCCGCACTCTCCGAACTCGTCAAGCTGTGCAAGGCATCGCACAAGCTCGGCACAGCCAAGGACTACACAGCGAACTTCAACGCTATCGCGGCACGCACTCCGCTCTCCGACGAGGACAAGCGGGCGCGCTATGTAGATGGCTTGCCATACAAGATCCAGAACGAGTTCGCGGTCACGGCGCACGAGGTTGACACACTGGAGAAGGCGCAGAAGGTCGCCCTTCGCATGGACCAGCAACTGGCCGAACGCGCCGAGGCGATGCCCAAGACCAAGGGCTGGGGCCGCCGTGGCGAACGAGTGGCAGCGGACCGACGTGGACCTGAGGAACGGTCCTGCTTCAACTGTGGCGAGAAGGGCCACATCCAGCGGAACTGCAAGAAGCCCCCGCGAGGACAGCAAGCAGCCGCGTCCACTGCTACTCCGCCCAACCCCACCCCGTCCTCGAACCCCTCGACCTCGGACGAGCTGGTCGCTCTCCGTTCGCAGCTCAAGGAGCTCAGTGATCGCATTGCCGCCATCAGCCTTGCCAAGGAGAAGGAGGGTTTTTGATCCGAGCCACACTAGACGCTGCGCGTGCAGGCTCGTGTACCAATAGTCGCTATGCTGTACTGGGATCATCGTTAATCTATGAAGTCGACCATGCAGGTCAACACTTCCACATCCCTATACGACTGAGCGGCAAGCAGCGAAGCAAGGAGTTGGTGGCCATGGTCGATTCTGGCGCCACCACGAAGTTTCTCCACAGACAATTTGTGGCACGGAACCAGGTCACGACGAGGAAGCTGGCGAAGCCTATTCCTCTGTACAACATCGATGGATCGGAGAACCGAGACGGCACGATCACGGAAGTGGCCGTTCTCACTATGAAGATCGGCGACCACGAGGAAGAGGTCGTGTTCGTCGTCACAAACATCGGAGAAGAAGACGTGATCATCGGGCTGGACTGGCTGCGCGAACACAACCCAGAGATAGACTGGGAACGTGGTTCGCTGCGCCTGTCATGATGCCCCGACACCTGCCTGGCGACCCACAAGGCATCCAAACTAGTGGAGACTGAGGCGCGTGATACGGGGGTACGGCCTACGGCGCGCACAAGGTCTCCACGGGTAAGGAAAGCGCGAACAGTGGGACGCGTCTGCGGCACGGTTATGGTCAACGAAGCAGAGGATGAGCCTCTCGTACCTCCGGCGGAAGCGGAATGGGACGGCACGGAACAGTCTCTCATCGACGCCTGGCACAAAGGACGAACACTTCGCGGTGCACCTCAGCTCTTCGTTTCGGCAAGTCACACCTACTCTCAGCAACTTGCGGAGCAGGAGTACGCCAAACGAGAAGTCCAGACCGTGGACGAAATGGTCCCACCGGAGTATCAGGAGCACATGCGCGTGTTCTCTAAGGAGGCGGCGGATAGACTGCCGGAACATCGTCCCTACGACCATGCCATTGAGCTGGTCCCGGGCGCACAAACCTTCCACTCAAGGCTCTACCCATTGTCGCCCAGTGAGCAAGTCGAACTCGACAAGTTTCTGCAGGAGAACCTGGCCAAAGGTTACATTCGCGAGTCAAGGTCCCCGATGTCCTCTCCCTTCTTCTTCGTCAAGAAGAAGGATGGCAGTCTGCGACCCGTCCAAGACTACCGACGGTTGAACGCTATCACGGTGAAGAATCGATACCCGCTTCCGCTCATCGCCGAACTCATGGACCGACTCAAGAACGCCAAGATCTATACGGCGCTCGACGTTCGCTGGGGCTACAACAACATCCGGATTAAGACCGGTGACGAATGGAAGGCCACGTTTACGACCAATTGAGGACTGTTTGAGCCTACAGTTATGTTCTTCGGGCTCACCGGCTCCCCCAGCACGTTCTCCGCGTTCATGAACGACATCTTCAAGGACCTTATCGTCGAAGGAAAGATCACCGTGTACCTGGACGACATACTCATCTTCAGTAGCGACCTTACGGAACATCGCAAGGTCGTGCACGAGGTCCTCAGACGATTAGAAGCGAATGACCTCTTCCTAAAGCCGGAGAAATGTCGGTTCGAACAGTCACAGATCGAGTATCTGGGCATGATCTTCTCCGAAGGACGCGTGGGCATGGACCCGGTCAAAGTCAAGGGAATTGCAGACTGGCCAACCCCTCAGAACGCTTCGGACGTACGGAAGTTCCGTGGCTTTGCCAACTTCTACCGACGATTCATCCACGACTTCAGTGCCATCTGCAAACCGCTGGACCG
>NW_006767200.1:0-2572 GCF_000275845.1 Dichomitus squalens LYAD-421 SS1 | reverse complement strand
AATGAGCAACGTCGAATATTGAAGGGATACATACTGAGTAATTGTAGCGACCGCGGCCTCGAGCATGTGTACAAGACTTCGGTGATATTTTGCACTCCGACCTAGTGCTGTATAGTACCAGTACCGACGCAGACGCGCGGTGCATCTGGGTGTTGACGGCGCTTGGAAGTGGGTGATAGCATTGCACAGTGAGCACAGGCTGGGACAGACGATGCGATGACATCGCCAGAGGGACAATATTGGGCTGACATTGCCCAGGCCTCGCGATGCAGTAACCACGAAACCAGTTATTTTGGCGTTTGCCATTATCTGATCATGGGCTTGAAAGTTGATTACTAAGGCGTCGATTATTAGCTCCGTGGCCATGGGGCCGATTTCAAAAGGAATTCTGTGATGTAGCTATGGCTTATCAGACGGGCTCTGCTTCATCCCTGCTTCACCATGGTCCACACAAGAGCAGCTGTCTAAATTCACCAAGCTATCCATCAGGCTCAAATAGAGCGCCGAAGACAGGCTATTATAGCAGTAACTGTCATTGTTTTGACTGGGCGGGCCTTGGTAGTAGCCTGCCCTAATCCCTCAAGTAGGATGGTCTCGGATGTCCGATCACAATCTACGCCGGTCATGGTAGCCATCCCAATACTCTATAGAGAGAGAATCAAGCGAGATAATTTATGACCTGAGCTGATAACAACCGCCCGGAGTTACTGGGAGGCATCCGAACGCATGCACTCGCCCGAGTAACTCGAGTTTTCTCGAGATTGAAAACCGAGATATTATTACTATATTTGGGCATGAAATGCCGGTAACTCTAACTCCAACTCTTTGCCGAACAGGCCCTTAAGCACTCGTGAAATAATTTTAGTCCATCAGCTCCCACTCACGGTATTTGGCCTCGTTGGTCGCTCAGCTCCTGCATGAATCCATTGAGATGAACGACCTCGACTCCAACCTGGGCTGCGCTCACTGAGGGATATTGCTAAGCCTATGTAGGTGAGCCTTTTCGCTGCTTCGCTTCGCTACTTCTCGGCAGTCTCTGCATTGGGAAGTCTCAACAAGTCGCCCGGGAGTGTTCCCACACGAGCCGTCGCGATGGCGTGCACAACATCCGCCTACCACATGGCACCATCACTGCGGAGAATCTCGTCGTCGAAGGAGTAGCCGGCTCCTCATCGCATCGCCTGTCAGAGAGACTTCGCCGGCCTGTCTGCAACGTACTCGGATCCCGTCAAGCTCGTCGAATGCGACCAGCCGCGAGACTACTCCACGATGACACGGAGCGCACGTATCCGGACGCCTTGCATTAGCAGTTCGCGGTAGGCGACCACGTCTCCCCCGTGGACCTCGCAGCCCCGCCCCGCACGCACATTGTCTGCCGCTGGCTCCTTACTCGTCTGCTCTAAAGCTCATGAGCACGGTATCGAGTCTGCCAAACGTTCGGTGCATGGCCGTAACTCTCCGTAGCGAGGTGTAAGGCTAACTCCGAAGATACCAAGGAGGCAGTAAGCTTTGTATTCCACCACCGTCGTCTCCCGAGCAGAGGCCCAGAACATCCGCTCTGCAACGGACACGCTGAAAAGCGGTTTCGTGCCCATGAGAACCCCTGCGTCTAGCTTCAGCTTCTCCTCCAGCGTCTTCGCGAATTGGAACTTGGTCCCAATAACGCCCCACGTGTTCGATAGCAAGACCACATTATCGGGTGCGATTAGCTCCTGAAGGGTCCATCCGCGATCGAACCATGAACTCTCGAAGAAGTTCTGGGGCGAGAGACCCGGTCCCGCAGAGTCGCTCGTATCGTGGACAACATGTAGGAAGGCGTAAAAGACATCCGCCAGTCTGTACCAGTCGAACATCGACGTTATGGCCTGGGAAAGCTCGGCGCTGCTGGTCTTGTCGATGCGGCAAGTATTGATCCAGATGTAGTCATATCCATGACTCCCCGCGATAGCGCAAGCGTCTCGGATCTTCTGTGGAAGATAACGCTCGAGGCTCCCTCCTTCGATGGGCTGCTCGAGCTGTATCGCTAGGACGTTCTGGTACGTCTTCTCGCCGCCCTCGACTTTGGACCAAACATGGCATATCGCACATCATGAGGGTCTGGGATGGACTCGAATTCTAAGGTCTTTGTATTAAGCAGTCGCATGCTTCGAAGCTGCGGGATCATGATGAGATAGAGCCGCGTCAATGCGAGAACGGCGTGACGTACAGGAGATAATGCAATGTGTGCCTCTGTATAGCCCAGTTAGGAGAAACTGATGGGTCTGTGACTGACCTAGGTCATCAACATTCGACATCGTCACTAGGAACGGCATACATGTTGACCGACTTACGCGTATCTAGCACAGATGGTGCATTTGCAGCTGCGGTTCGCGAAGACTAGTGTTGCCGCGAAGTGAGGTCACTTCACGTCAATGTGCACCTTGCCTTGAGCGGAGTATGAAAATCGACCATCAAGGTCGCTTTGAGGTCAGCTCAAGGTAAGTCAAGGTCGCTTCAAGGTGTGGACTCTCGGCGGCTCCAAGTATCCGCTGTCGGGCCGACTGGTACGACGCGCTTCATCTGGTCACGTGCC
>NW_006767199.1:0-2581 GCF_000275845.1 Dichomitus squalens LYAD-421 SS1 | reverse complement strand
AAAGAGAGAGGGAGAGGGATAAACGTGACAGAAAACTCGACGAGGGCAGAGCGGAGGTCGGCACGAAGGCACGAGACCTACGAAAGCTAGTCTTCACGCAGGCAGCGACAGACTAGTCCCAATGACCAAGTTATACATTAGCAATCGGAGGGAGATACAACGCTATGGTCACTCACCTAGTCCCAATGACCAAGAGGTCGAGATGGGGACTAGGGAGTGCCTAAGGGGTCCTTATATACTAGAAGGGCTGCTTAGCAACCAAAGACAAGGCGCGAGAGCGAGGCAGTGAAGATGACAAAGGGAGAACAAAGGGCGGGAAGGAAAAGGCAAAGGCATGGCGATCACGGGAACGTAGCATGCGGGTGTGGGAACGTATCTGCAGTGTCCAAACTGGGATGGGCTAAGAAAGGAAATGGTCCGAAAATGGAAGGTGGGCGTCAAGGGGAGGGGAATGGGCGGCAAAAAGGGGCGTCTGTCCAACGTCCGTGACAGCGCCCCCGGTAAATAGCCCACCGGGCCACAGCAAGGCGTACACGTGGGAGTTGTGTGCAGCACAGTAGCCGCGAAGGCAAGGGGACGGGGGGTCTCCCTAATTCCCCCCCGGTCGCCGAGCAGCGTAGGGGCCACACGACAAATACTGCCCACAGGACAGCTTCCCCCAGGCATTGGGCATAAGCCCCGACCCACACTAGACTGCAGACCGACAGGGCCCACATCCACACCGGATCTGGAGGCGGGTAAGGCCTCGGCGGGGAGTAGGCAGACCCATACAGAGGCGGGGGGCGACGATGGCGGGACATAGCCAGCCTGTGCGGCAGCCCCCAGTGCATGTACTACGTCTGCATGCCTGTGAACCCATATTCCTCGACCACAAGCGAGTCACAGTGGCCCAGGGGCCAAGGACAAGCAGGTGGCTTGCACCACACCTTGGGATGGTGGTGGTACGGAGTCAAGGAGGGTTGACACGCGTGCCCTTCGAACGCGACCTGAGGTGCGGTCAGTGACGTATCTTCGAAGGAATTGAAAGTTCGCCACTCACTACCGCCAAATACCGCACTGATTGGATCTTTGTCGAGTGTTGGCCAATGTGTTGGGGGATCCTCGGCAATGTGACTGCTGCTGCGAGAGGTAAGAGTTCCGTGATCTACAACCATATTGTCGCGGGAGAGGTCAGCGTCATGGAGAGCATCGCGGTCTTCGGTCCCTGACTGACTATGAACAGGAACAAAGTGCTCTTGCAACCCATCCATTTCATGTGATGCGTATGGTGGGGAGTAGGGGCGGTCTCCATCCTCTTCTGAGCCTGGCAGTCCTTGCGCCTCGAACCCAGCTTGGGCGCGAAGCCTGAGTTCCGCCTTCGTCGAACACTTGTCATACTTACGGGGACGCTTTGTGGCCGCACTGGCGGGGTAGTCTCCGACCCCATCGCCGCCTTTCTCCGGCTTTACGTTGAGCTGCCTGATCCCCAGAAAGGCTTAATGGAAGGGTACACCTTGTCCAATGGGGTCCTGAGGGTCAATGTAGGTCAATACATGAGGCAAATTTCCCGTGTATCGACAGCGATAACGCACCGGCGACCCCCTGTGATAGCCGCTGATAGAAAGCTCCTGGTCGGAGCTTAGGCCACAGGGATATCAGTCAAATAAATTTTTCGCTCCTTATAGTTATAGTAAAACGCGAATTATTTCGCCCAAATGTTATAGTGGCCCCTCCAAATATTTGAGAGGGTTGGAGAGATGCCCCTCCCAGATATTTGAGGCGATCCCCAAATAGTTGAGATGTATGTAGGGAGCAAGGGGAGGAGGGTACTCCCCTTCCACCAAATATTTGCCAAATATTTAGAGTCAGCATTATATAGGAAGGACCATGCTCTGCGTGCGCCGTGGGTCCCCCTTGTGATTGCTCCAAATATTTGGTATATAATTCACCCGAATATTCTCCATTTGGTACGGTAGCATGCCCTGTAACGTGAGTGCTCATTCTGGCTTATCTATTACATGCTCGACTATATCTACTGCGGGCAGACGACAAGAGAGCGTGACCGCACACCGGACACCGTGCGTCGTGCACCATATTGAACAAACAATCGCGATTGACAACGAGCAACACTGATAGGAGATGCACCTTCCAGCAACCTGCAAGTTTCGTCCTCACCGATGTTGCGCGTCGCACGCCTCACGAGCAGGTTCTCCGTCCTGCACTTCTCGTGCAACACCTCCGTCCGGATTTTAAGCAGCTGTAACGAGGCACACACAATCGTCAGCCCATGGTCATCTCCACTGAGAAAGGAAGAAGCAGAAGCAAAAGCATCACCGCGGCGCAAAAAATCTGCCGAAGATGAAGACGAAGCCGCGACCTGACAAAACACGACAAAAGACGAACCCTAATGTGCGTCAACATCACGGCCGTCCGCAGCGCGGCAAAGTCGCAGTGCTCCGGGTTCAGCACGTCGACCGTCCCCCACCAGAACCGGCGCAAGAACACGCCCATCAGGTCCACGGGCAGCCCCTGGAGGTATGGGTAGTGGCGCAGCGACACCATCGTTGAGGGGCTGAACGGTGACGTGATCGTGTTCTGCACG
>NW_006767198.1:0-2586 GCF_000275845.1 Dichomitus squalens LYAD-421 SS1 | reverse complement strand
CTCTGATTCTGACCATTCTCTCGTCTGTCATCGCCTTGTGACATCTGACTTTCATGGAACTATCTAAAGGTGCGTTGGGTGCATGACTGCTGTCGTGTCTACATTTCTTGGTCCCCTTCATAACCGTTCCTGGGGAGTGCATATGGTACCAGAGTCGTCGGGCAGAGCCCAGTGATGGACGGTCGGCATAAGGTAAGTCGCAATCTTCAAAGTTGTGAGTTTCTCAGGTAAGTCCAGCTATGTTGTTTGGCCATTTTGGCAAAGATATCGATCAGGTCAGTCACTCTTCTCAAATATCTGTGTCCTCCCTGGTGAGTATTTGCTGCTCTTCCCTGAATATCTGACTCCGTCTACCCAAACTCCCATATGTGTCCTTAGTGTTGGCATGGATGTACTGCAGGAGTGGCAAGGGTTAAAAGGATGTGGTCGTTGAGAGTACCAGAGGGTCTCGAGCTTGCATAGTTTATATTGATATCCCTACCTGTACTATGTACTCAGCATGCCGTAATGCGACCGTAACGCTGCAATCTGCAGCGTGTTTAGCTACACTATTGCACTGCATCATAAGTGATTCCCTATTGATAAGTATCCAGCTGGCACAAGCGAGGATCTGGCACCCAGAAACCGTGCAAATTCCCATGTTTTACAGATGTAAATCCCGCCCTTCTGACCCGCTGTCTAACCGAGGTTTTTCTCCTGTCTGAGACCACGCCAGATTGACCGTGGAAAGCCGTCATCTTGACGCGCTTTTTGCCCGTCCATAAACCGGTGTTCAACCAGGGTTTTCTGCTCCATTTCCTTGGCCGGACCGCACTATTTCCTCGGTTTCCCCCTGTGGGTTTTGCACAGTCCTGGGCGCCATAGTGTGATATTGGATATAGAGCCGGTGAGCGTCTCACATTATTTACAGGCTCAACAAAGCATATGGGCTCCCTGGAGGTACGCCATTGCAAGGAGGCTTCTGTGACCTTGTTAGGCAGCATCAGTATGAGGACACTGATGCAAACAATGACACAACTTTCCCTTCATCATCAGAATTGAGCTCGAATTTCTCTTCAATCTTCTGCTCTCATACTGGTAAATGCCAAAAACAGAGAAGAGAGTCTGACATGAGAGCAATGCTGGATGAGGAACTTGGGGTATGAAACATCTTGGACAGGGATGCTGATGGAGAGCCTGCTATGGACAATTTGGGGACAATGGATGGCACAGGGAGGTACCAACCAGATTCACTTACTAGTACTGTACTCGGAATATGATGCATATTGCTATATTGACAAAGGGGAGTGGTGAGAGTAGGCGAGAGGGTAGGAGGACAAAGGCGGGTTGGCAATGCGGTCAGAGGGATTTGAGCGCTGATCTTGCATTAGTAGAAGATAGTATTGATGCTGAGGAAACCTTATACCAAATTTCAAGTCAAACGGACGAGCGGGGAGAGCTCGACAATTCAGACCACGGGGAGGACGAGCGGACAAAGGGATTAGGCGCTGACGTAGGGGAAGAGCGTCGTCGGAGCCGCTGGGTCGCCGAAGGTCGTCGACAGGCATGTGAGCGTGCGAAAGTTTACCGTTGGCCTTGTCGACATGTCGACGGGTTTACTATACCTGTCAACCTGGTCAACGGTTGCGTCAACCCGCACATCACTGTGTAGTAAGGGGGCGTGAACATGAACCACACATCACTCGCATCCCGACAATTCCAGTAAAGTGTTCCTCCGCATATTCGAGTACAACGGTGCGAAGACATATCCGATGTGTCAGGACAACTCATTGTGCATATCTCCCTATTTCCCCTGTCGCAAGTTTCCATCAGGAATCTTAGCGTAGTGACCGCAGGATTGCGAGAGGCAGTCTGCTTCAGCCCTGGAAGGATGGCATCGAGGAGCGTCCAAAACCATTGGTATGACCATAATGCCCTCCTTGCCCAGGGAATCTGTACAACAGAGCCTCAGGTATTCAGTGGACTTCTCACAGGTATGCAGATCTCGGGCTTACTGAGTGTTCCGAGATAAAGAAGTGGAATGAAGCGGTCGCCATCGTCTTCGTAGGCCGAAGGGGCTGACATGACAAGGAGGAGCCACCGTCCAAGTCCGTCAGCCCCACCGAGCATACAACCTCAAGACTCCGGTGGCCCGGAAGTGCTAGAGGAAATACGCCAGGGACCATGAAGGACGATTTTGGTCGGCGACTGCACTAGCTGCCACGATCGGTGGGCGGCTAGGAGAACTGCCTTCGAATCGTCATGTGAGTCAGCTTTGGGAAGACGAGCAGATGGACCGATGCTTACTGAGTGAGCATCCTCAACCGTCACTTGTGAGATCCTCGGCACATGGACTGCTCAGGAGCGGCGATGTTCTCGACTCGGGTGCGCGGCAGGAGCATCCTGCTGTCCTAGTGACTGGACAACGTTCCTTGCCGATGAGGGATGAGTAGTAGGCAGGGACGAGGCCTAGCATTTGCGTGGATCTGGATGAGGATAAAGGGACGACATCCCTCCCACATATGTAGTCGAGATGATGAGGATAATCCACCGAGATGCGGAGAAGATGGTGGTTGGGGGTGAGAAGGGGCTGCAGCGCTGTGTTTT
>NW_006767197.1:0-2594 GCF_000275845.1 Dichomitus squalens LYAD-421 SS1 | reverse complement strand
AATATAACCGTAAAAGGGAAAGGGGAGCGACAAGGGTCGGGGTCTGGGTCAGGGTAAAGTAAAGTAACCGAAAAGGGAAAAGGTCAGGGTCGGACTCAGGGTCCGGTCATATAGACGAAAGGGGGAATATTAAGGGAGAGGGCCGGGGCTAGGAACGTAGTTGTCAAGGGGCGGGAACGGGGGATGATAGTGTACAGGCGGACAACGAGGGAACGGGAAGGTAAGCATAGGTCGCCGGGGACGGGAAGGGGAGTGGAGTGTACACGAGGGCGACGAGAAGGAGTAGTCCAATAACGAAAAGATAGGGGGTGGGGCGTACCAACGGTAACATTACCCCCGTTTCTAAGCACGATCGTCCCGATCGTTCAACTCCAAGTCCGGCTCCGTGAGTGGTGACGAAGGCGCGGGTGGGTACCAGAGCCCGATGCGCAAGCCAGGGTTGTCCGGGCTGAAGTAGCCTCCAGCAATGAAGGTGATTGTGCGGGACGGTGACGGTGCGATGGGTGAGGAGGTGGCGGGGGGCGATGGTGAACGGGACGAAGGGTTAGCAGGGGCGAGGCGGACGGGGCGGAAAGGGTTGGCATCAAAGGGGGCGTCATGGACGACAGCGGGCGGCGATACGGGGGAGGGGCTGCGAGAACGGAGGACGTCCTTGATGGGTGCGGCGGGTGTGGCAGGGGTGGGTGGAGGAGAGTCGCCGTAGTCGGAGACGTCGAGGATCTCGTCGTCGTAGAAGTTCCCCCATAGGCTGCGATGGACGTCGTGCGCCGACATGTTGTCGTAGAGCCGCACGGCGCGTCCGTTCCGGTACTGACGGACCGACACGGGGATGTTGCGGACGTCGTAGGCGTCCATGAGGTTGTCGGCCGCTTCTCGCCATACGTCGTGGTCAGTGACGCGGGCGGCGGGGTCGCGTGCCTGGATCATCGCCCGAAGGAACCCGAGATATTGGGTCTCCGTGAACCGTCCACTGGGGTGGAGGTTGTCGCCCAAGACGCCGATGAGGTAGGCGTTGTCGACGCCAGGGATTTGCTCCCACCGCTCGTCCCAGGCGTAGCTCCGGAGCTGGACCTCAAGGAGAGCCGTCCCGTTGAGGTGGCCCGAGATACGCCACTCCCAAGGGTGTCCGCCGACGTGACGGGGTTCGTCTGGCCCGATCTGCCAGCCGTCCAGGAGTCGCTCGTCGTAGAGGAGGGCCCCTCCGTATGCTGGATAGCCGAGGAGGGGCGTCCGATAGTGGACAGTGGCGGGGCCCAGAGCAGGGGTGGGGTAGGGGGGGGTGCGGGGTCTGGGTTGGCGGAGCGGGGGGGTTGGGGGGGCAGGGGGCGCGGACAGGGTGTCGGGGTCGGTGGTGTTGGTGAGGTCGCCTCCGCTGATGGTGCCGAGGACCGTTCGGACAGTTGAGGTCGGCCACTCCAGTGGCGACGTGGGGTCGATGACCATGGTGAACGGGGGTTCGTTCTCGTCGACGGGGCTCAGGGAGCGGGGGGTGGGGCTGGGAGAGCGGGGAGAGGGGCGCGTACGGGTCGGAGGGGGCGCGCCGGAGCGTAGGCGATCGGGCATCGGGCGGAGGTGCTGCAGTGTTGGGGAAGGGGAGTCGCGGGGTGGAGGGGAGCGGCGCGAAGGTTGTATAGGAGAGGACCACTCCATGTCGGCCTCGTCCATGGGGACGTCCCCCCAGTTAGTGTTGCTCCAGTCGACGTTGGTGTCGCCCCATCCGGAGACGTCAGCCGCGTTCCTCCATTCCGGGGCGGGCAGAGGCGGGGTGGGGGAAATAGGGGAGGCGGCGTGGCTGTCGTTGTTGGCAATGACACGCTCCAGCCAGGTCCGCTCGTGGTCGCGGTCAACCTGCTCTATGTGGTTGACGAGGTCAGCGATGAGGAAAAGATGATGAGGGGCGCAAACAATATCTAAAGCGTGGTCGGACATGGCGATCGTCGTGGCCCGCAGTTGGGAGGCAGTGTCGTAGGCCCGTCGTTGGCCAGATGGGTCGGTGATCTCGCCGACGTCCCAGTCGAGGGTCCGGAGGTGGGTGAGGGTGACGACCGACTCGCCGTAGATGGCCCAGGCGTGACTGGCGGGCGGGGCGTCCCAAAATCGCCATTCCAGGACGTTGCGCAATTCTGGGCTGGGTTGGAGGAGGAGCCACCCAATGTATTGACGTTGGGAGGTCTGGCCGTATCCGGCGATTTCATTGCCAGGTAGGTGGAGGAAGGAGAGGTGGAAGTCGTGGTCGAGGAACCACTGGGGGGTGGGGACGTCTTCGGGGACAGCGCGGTAGGTAGAGGCGAGTTGGGGCATGGTGTTGATTGGCAGGAGAGAGGAGTGGGTTGGGGTCGTTCCCTAGAGTCGCTGTTGCTTCTTGTACTTGGTGAGGAGCTTCGGCGCATTAGTCATCTCCTTCCCGGAAACCCACGAGTTTTCGCTGCTAGGCCAGCCCTTCCAAGAGACGAAGTATTGATAGCCTTTCCCACGTTTCCGATGGGCCAAGATGGCCTCGACTTCCCATTCTTCTTCGCCTTCTACGGTCTCCGGAGGTGGTCTGGGGTAGTCTGGCCCATGTTCCTTGGTGACTCGATAAGGTTTGAGTAGAT
>NW_006767196.1:0-2607 GCF_000275845.1 Dichomitus squalens LYAD-421 SS1 | reverse complement strand
ATGCCCGCGGCTTTGGTACCCGGGTCGCGCACCGGCGCGCTTTCTGGCGCCTAACGAAGCGCCCCGAACAAACGATGACATCGTGGATCGCTGACATCCGCCGGGCCGCCTTCCGCCTCGAGGAGATTGACGCCTCTATCTCCGATGAAGACCGCATCCTCGTTCTCACGAATGGCCTCCCCGATTCGTACTCTCAGCTGGTCGTCAATCTCGACTCCACCCCGCCTAGCGAGCTTACCATCGATTACGTCATCACCCGCTTACTTAACGAAGAGTCGCGCCAATTGTCCCTCAACCCGCCTCATCATGACTCCGAAGTCGCCCTTGCTGCTTACACGAAGCCCCGCACCCCGCTCGAGCGCATCACCTGCTTCAAGTGCTCAAAGAAGGGCCACTATCAGTGCGACTGCCCCGAGCTCAAGACTGAAGAGGCCAACTGCGCATTTTTGGCAACTGTTAGCGCCGATCGGCTTCTTGCCGAGAAGGAGACGGAAGCGTGGTAAACGCCCCGACTAAGGGGATGTATTAGACTTATTGTACGTTATCCCTTATTTGTGCGGACACAAACCCCTCCTTCCTTGCTCGCTGTTTCCCTTATCCCCGCCCCGTTCCATTTGTTTGTTATCCTTCGCTCGTTGCCCGCGCTCGCTCGAGGGGATGTGTTGGAATCCTGGCATCAAGATGGCGAGCTCGCGGAACGAGCGCCACAGGTCCCGCCCCCCGACGGATACCCGCGCCCTTATCTACCCCTATTTAGCTACATATATAAGCCTTATTGTATCTACTGTGTACGGCACGCGTTTGCACCGGCCAAACGCGAATCCCATTTGTGCCCGCTTGCCCTCGAACTTCTTTAGTAATCTGGAGTACTGGCGCACCGCATGGAACCTCACTCGTCGACAGGCTCAGTGGTCTCTATACCTCAGCCACTTCGAATTCCGTCTCACGCATAAGCCCAGTAAGATGAACACCCAAGCCGATCCCCTCTCTCGCCTCCCAACCCACCAGACTACGGATGCGGAGGACAACCGAGATCAGATTGTGCTGGGACCTGAGCGGTTCGTCTCTCTGTTAGCCACACTCACGGACACGAGCACCCTGGAGCAGGAGATTTGAGACGCGCAGGTACTCAATCCTGAAGTAGTCGAGGCTCTCCGCATCCTCAAGGAGAAGGGCCCCCGGAAGCTGGCAAACGGACTCCTGGAGTGGGAAGTGTGCGACGACCTCATCTATCGGCATGGGAAGCCCTACATCCCCCCTGGTAAAGACCTTCGTAAACAGGTCGTCTTCTTGTGCCACGACGCGATCACTGCAGGACATCCTGGACGGAATGGGACGATAGAGCTGGTCAGTCGCCTCCACTGGTGGCCACAGCGAGACGCGTTTGTGCGTAAGTACGTCGAAGGTTGCGACACTTGCCAGCGCCGAAAGGCCCCTCGGCATCCTCGAGGCACGCTCCAGCTCCACGACGTACCCGAAGGTCCCTGGCAGACGATGGGAGTGGATCTCATCACTGGACTTCCCCCCGTGCAAGGATATGACGCGATCATCGTCTACAGCGACCACTACAGCAAACAGGTCCACGTACTACCCACCACAACCGATGTCACTGCAGAGGGAGTCGCCGATATCCACTATCGTGAGATCTTCCGCCTCCACGGAGTACCGGAGAAGGTGGTGTCGGACCGAGGACCTCAGTTTGCCGCACGTTTCATGAAGGCCTTGTACGAGAAGTTTGGGATCCAGCACGCGCTCACGACCGCCTACCACCCCCAGTCCAACGGGCAGACCGAACGGGCAAACTAGGAGGTTGAGAAGCACTTACGGCTCTTCTCTAACCTACGACAGGACGACTGGGTGGCTCACCTACCGACCGCGGAGTTTGTGCTCAACAACCACATCCACTCCGGACTCCAAGTCTCCCCCTTCGAGATCATCTACGGCTACCAGCCCAACTTCACGGTACCCATCGGCGCCCCCACCAAGTTCCCCGTGCTGGACAAGCGCTTAGAACTGTGGCGTGAAGTGCGAAAGGATGCGGAGGCAGCCCTTCGGATGGAGAAGGCCGCCATGAAGGAGTCGTTTGAGCGTGACAAGCCAAAGCCCCATGAGTTCAAGCCTGGAGACCGTGTCTGGATGGATGCACGGGACGTCACCATCCATCAGGCCAGCCGCAAGCTCAGACATCGACGACTTAGGCCGTACGAGGTTTTGGAACGCACAGGTGAACTCACGTATTGACTTCAACTCCCCCCCTCTATGCAGAACCGACATGCCGTCATCCATGTCGATCGCCTCACACCCTGGACAGGCAACAATGTCAACGGCATACTCCCACCCCCACCAGAACCCGTGGAGGTTGAAGGGGAACTCGAATACGAAGTCGAAAAGATTGAGGACAGCCGCACCTACCGCAATCAGTTCCAATACCTGGTCAAGTGGAAGGGCTACGACGAAGGCCAGAACAGCTGGGAGCCGGCAAAGGACCTCACTCATTGCCAAGAGCTCATCGACGAATTCCACGAGCGGAACCCCACTGCCCCACGTCGAATTGCAGCTGCCATCTTTCAATCTCTTCCCTGGCAACCCCTCGTCAACTTCACCACT
>NW_006767195.1:0-2612 GCF_000275845.1 Dichomitus squalens LYAD-421 SS1 | reverse complement strand
ACAACTCAACATAGAACTTGTTATCATGTATAGGACTAGGCTGTCAGCACAGCATTCAGACCATGAAGCATACTCTATAGCACACTCCATATTATATACATAGTCCCAGACATTACACATATGCAAGCCTCAGCAGGTGAATCTCAAGGTGAGGTGTCACCACTTTGCCCAAGTCCAGCAGTGATGGATATATATGGTACCTGTGGAGAAAATCTATGTAACCTCTGGTGGTGCAGTGGTATAGAGCACCCCTTCAGAATAGGAGTGTTATCTGAAAGTGGGGTTGAGCGTTCAAGACTGGGTGAGGACACTTTTTTATAATATTTTTTCCAGCACTTGAAATGCATCTGGGGCTTATAAACAGATGGTTTTGAGGTCATATTAATCATTTCTACACTAGTCAGAAATTATGGACCCACTCTATCCACTACTATCAATGTCTACTGTAGCACTATTTCCGTCTACTATAGTGCTACTTTGCACAAATTTGCATTAATAGTGCAAAATAGTGCAATTATTTTTGGGGACCTCTTGATTTTGCACTATTTTTCACTATTCAACCACTGTGTCTATTAAGAGCTAATTTGTACTGAATAGGTGTAATTCGCAAAGGTGGTTTTTACAAATCAGGGAGGGAGGGGGTGCACCAGTACAGGACCACATACCTGCTGTAGATGCCAACAGACGTCGAAAACCTCTGCAGACCTTAAGACGTACCTGCCTCTCTCGGATATCAGACTCTCAGACATACCTACCTCCCTCATATATCAGATGAGACAGCTCAACATATATTGGTAGTAAGAAAGGGGGTGATGAGAGAGGATACGAGACACCTACAGAGGATGGACATGCCACGTCATTTGCATAGAGCAGCTAAGTTGGTAGGAGGCTACGGGAAGGATCTTCAACTTGCCAACTTAAGCAAAACATATCACGTTCGAGACGAAACCCGGAGCGAGCAGGAATAAGGAACAGAAGAGAACACAGGCAAGCGAAGGGATTGTACAAGGCACGACCCAGAAGCAAGGGCGTCGGGCAGAGCAACAGGGTATAGACGCCCATGTTTAGGGCCGGTGCGAGCTGACTTCGCAAAATCCATCTGCTACGCTCGATGAGAATGGGCAGATTTGAAACTTTGCCTGCTTCAATTTCAACTACAAAGTATCAGGTCTTGCTACAAATGTGCCTTGCTAGGGTTGCCGATCACAACAGGCAGTCCCAAAAACCGAGCTGACTACTGAGCGCTACAGATGTCTACATATCTAGCGCCCTGTGCTATAGAGCTGACGTAGCCTACATCGCCGTGGCATGCGGCTCTATAGAAATTCATTTTTACTGATGTACGTCCACTGAAGAGTGTACGAAGGGTCTCGTTTGGAGGATCTTCGCTGAATGCATGTGAGGCCTTCTGAGAGGTGAGTGCCGATAGAGGGGGAAGATCTGTGCAGAGCAAATGCAGCACGGAAGTGTGGGGGTTGGGCATGAGGGTGTTGTATTCCGGGGGGATGGTAAGAGCGGCCTGACGTGCAGCAAGGATGAAGGGTGGTGTCTCAAGAGCAGGGTATGTCTTTCCGTAGGCAATCCATTCAGATGGAACGAAGGTTTGTGTGCCGCTGCTGGGAGGGTCGTCATCAGAGATGAATATAGTTGAGCTTCTAGACATAGGGATTATAGCGAGCAGTATTAAGTGACGGCGTAGGCTAGCAATAGCTCGTTTGTCTTCTTGCGATTCGAAATGCTCCTGACGTTGTCCGCTGCCTGCACAGGTGTGACATTGGGAGATAGACTGAGTAAGGAAGTGTCACACTTCGGGCTAGATGTACAACAACCTATATTACACATATGGATGGCTGTGAGACGAAGTAAGTAGCAACAGATAAAAGTAGGTATAAGGACGTATAAGTAAGTGCGCCAACGACATTATATCCTCAAGGCCTCCCCGGACCGGTCCTCTCCCGACAGCCGCCTGGGATCAGGCCTCTGTCACGGACGTTGGACAGACACCCCTTTTTGCCGCCCGTTCCCTTCCCTTTGACGCCCACCTTCCATTTCCGGACCGTTTCCTTTCCTAGCTCATCCCAGTTTGGACACTGTAGATACGTTCCCACAGCCGCATGCTACGTTCCCGTGATTGCCATGCCCTTGCCTTTTCTTTCTCACCCTTTGTTCTCCCTTTGTCATCTTCACTGCCTCGCTCTCGCGCCTTGTCCTTGGTTGCTAAGCAGCCCCTCTAGTATATAAGGACCCCCCTAGGCGCTCCCTAGTCCCCATCTTGACCTCTTGGTCATTGGGACTAGGTGAGTGACCATAGCGTTGTATCTCTCTTCGATTGCTAATGTATAACTTGGTCATTGGGACTAGGACTAGTCTGTCGCTATCTGCATGAAGACTAGCTTCGTAGGTCTTGTGCCTTTGTGCCGGCCTCCGCTCTGCCCTGTCGAGTTTCTTGTTGCGTTTATCCCTCTCCTCCTCTCTATCTCTTCCCTTTCAGCTCCTTGCCGCTCGCCTACGGGGTCGTCGCCAAACGTCGACCCGGGTCTACGCGCCTAGTCGCCGCGACAACATGTACCATAGTGCGATGAATAATACAATGACGAAAGAATTGTGACATA
>NW_006767194.1:0-2634 GCF_000275845.1 Dichomitus squalens LYAD-421 SS1 | reverse complement strand
TCTATATACTTGGGGTACTTGGGGTACTTGGACCACAACTTGGACTTTACATGTTGACTTCAGTATACTCAGGCCTCAATTTGAGCAATTGGTGTTCTATCAGTCACACATCTTGTATAATTCTTATGTAATAATATCTATCATAGACATCCATACACTAGTTGTAAACCAGTCTGTTTTAAGGCTGTAGAAGCAGCTTTATAGTCTATTAGAAGAAGGGCAATAACATGTGATAGAAGACTTTAAGTTGTTACAATGTGCTTGTTTCAGTAGTGATACAGAGGTACAATATCCAGATAATGCGCAAGAATAGTGGTATCAGTGGTGGATGTCCAAGTTCTGCTATGGTACAGGAGAGGATGATGAAGAATTTCTCGGAGTCCAGCAAAGAGCGCTATATATGGTTGCTATTCTGTGCTATAGTGTGAGCTTCTGTAGTGTAGTGGTTGAACATGCTGTGTTGGACACTGAAATTGCAGGTTGCTGGTTCAATTCCCTGTGTTGGCATTTTTTTTGCCGCCGCTGCACCCACTAACAAATATTGTACACTTGACCTTAATCAAGAGCAGCTGTCCTTTGATTTACTTCCATGCGTATCATCTTTATTCAATACGTCTCACAGTGAACTTGGGCATGAACTTGAACAGGGACTTGGAGGACTTGGCCAAGTACCTGGTACTTGGCCAAGTCGACCCACCCGACTTGGCCAAGTCCATTGGACTTGGGGTACTTGAGGTACTTGGGATACTTGAGGTACTTGGCCAAGTACCCCAAGTACCTGTACAAGTCCGTGACGTTTTCCTGATGCTCGTTCACGGTCGAGGGATAGGTGCGGTGCACGACTGCAGGCCAAGCGAGCGCATCGTCCTTGGAGACGTTGATGTATTCAGTGACGTCACGTGTGCCATTATCGTCCAGGATCATGACTCCCGGAACTTTGTAGCTGGTGCATGGCCGGGCGCATGGGTATGGAGAAGAGGGCGGTTTGGGAGCGGGCACTCACCCAAACGAAGCCCCTTTTTCGTCGAACTTAAGCTTCTCATCGAGCGGGAGAGCCATAGTTTCATGACCCATCTCAAACATGTCATCTATCTCCTCTACGCCATGATTTCTTAGGCTCAAGCAGGTTTCAGTTCGCACGCAACGGCGACGGAGAAAGACATGGTACTCACTACCAGAACCCGAGCTCCGTCGCAGCCTTCCACAGTTTGTTGATCTCCTCTTCGTTGCCGGCTCTGACCAGTTGGTAGTCAACAACTATCAGTGGGCAGGTAGGGATGTCCTCGGGAAAGGGTGGGTACGTGGTGAGTCCAGGCATACTGGGTGCGAGCAGATGACGCTGTGTGACTTGCTGTTGCGGGAGCCTAAGTAGCCCTCAAGCGCATCTGCGGTGTTCCGCCCCGTGTACTAATCTCAGCTATCAAAGTCCCCTGACCGAGACGAGCTTCGCGACGTTCGCTTTTATTCACCGTGCGCGACCGTGACGCGCGCATAATTTTAGCATAGAACAAGGTTGATATAAACTTAGCCGTAGCCAGTCGCATGGTAAGGCCAAGAGAGATGCTGTTTCTGGGTGCGGATAGGATAAAACAGGTTCAAGGTCGAGTTGTGGAGTCGCACCCGAGAGGTCGAGGATATTGTGCGTCTGTACCACCGACCCCGGCAGTTGCCGTCGTAGTGCCACAGGCCACAGCTGAAACAAGCGCTTACAAGTCCAGCCTGAGTTGCAATTGATTTCAGACCGACACCTGCACTTACTTTGGGGCCTCGAGAGACGGACGTTGGGGAGACGAAAAATTGAACTGTGTGCGACGAGTAGCGGCATTTTGAGAAGTCATGGTATAAATTGGCCAATGGCGAATGATACAGAAAGGGGCACCTTACGTAAGTATGGTAATGAACTAGCTACCGACTGCTACTTTAGCTGAGGACCTGGTTGCTGTGTTTCCCAGCCACTCAAATGCACTTCCAATGATCATCCCGCCGGTCTATCACATGGCTGCGAGAGACCCTCCCGGAGCGTTGTAGGGTAAGAGACGTAAGAGGAATCTCCGTATGCCTGAACTTGATCTGCCCGACGTAGTCACCCCACACACGAAAGACTTCCAGGGCCATGGCGTCCAGGTACTTCATCAGGAAAACGTCACGGACTTGGACCCATACTTGGGCCCAAGTTCATGTACTTGGCCTCAAGTCCGTGTACTTGGCCTCAAGTCCGTGTACTTGGCCCCAAGTCCGTGTACTTGGCCCCAAGTCTGTGTACTTGGTCCCAAGTACACGGACTTGACCCAAGTCTATATACTTGAGGTACTTGGGGTACTTGGGCCACAACTTGGACTTTACATGTTGACTTCAGTATACTCAGGCCTCAATTTGAGCAATTGGTGTTTTATCAGTCACACATCTTGTATACTTCTTATGTAATAATATCTATCATAGACAACCATACACTAGTTGTAAACCAGTCTGTTTTAAGGCTGTAGAAGCAGCTTTATAGTCTATTAGAAGAAGGGCAATAACATGTGATAGAAGACTTTAAGTTGTTACAATGTGCTTGTTTCAGTAGTGATACAGAGGTACAATATCCAGATAATGCTCAAGAATAGTGGTATCAGTGGTGGATGTCCAAGTTCT
>NW_006767193.1:0-2638 GCF_000275845.1 Dichomitus squalens LYAD-421 SS1 | reverse complement strand
TTGGAGCGTAGTAGTTTCGTGGGGTCGTCGGGTTTGAGGTCAATGGCTATGGTCGTACGGCTTGTGCTCTGGAAGGCGCTCCGATTCGGTCTCAGAGAAGACCTTCGAGTACTGTCGGTACTCTTCAGGGACAATCTCCTCAAACGTGCGTTTGGGCTTGTCCTGATTGGCCTTCTGTGCGAGCTCTGTGGAGTAGGTGTACCCGGCGGCGCACCACAACTCCTCGGTCGTGTCCTCCAGGACCTTAGCCTTCCACCACTTCCTTCGCTGCACCCGGTTGGCGGCGATCCGCTCAATACCAGGTTTCCATTCGGCCTCGGCCTCCGTTTCCTCCACACCAACCTCCATGGTGCCCTCCTGCCAGTCAATGTCCGGATTGACCCTGCGAAGCCAAGGTAAGCCTAATACGACGTCTTCGGGGCCCAGATCTGTAACTAAGAACTCGAGCCATTCCATGTAGTCGCCCATAAGTACTTGTAATCTAACGTAATGGGATATGCTGCCTGCACTGTTCTTGGAGCCGTCGATGTTGTAGAGGGGGATGTCTCTAGCTAGTCTATGTAAGTAAACATTGTTCTTCTTTACGAAACGGTGGCTGATGAAAAGGGCCGTTGCCCCACTGTCTATCATAGCTGCAGAACGTACACTACGGTTTCTGCCTTTGAGTATCACACTGACGCGGAAATGCGAGCTAGACGGGTTTACTTCGGGGATGATACACGAACTAACACTATCGTACAGGCAGGGGTCAGGGATCTGGGGAGGTGAAGAGTCCGTACTCGTACTGGAGGGCACCGCTGCAGCAGCTTTCGCACGTGCCCGCTCTAAAAAGACTTCTGCAGGGAGGCAAGCTGGTCCGCGAGGGCCTTCTGCTGCTCCATGAGCTGCGCGATGAGGGCGTTGGTTGCTCCGGCATCCGCAGACGTTGACGTCGACGCTGCGACCTGGGGTTCCTCGGGTCCCTCCTCTGTTGCAGCGAGCTTCTGCGAGCGGGGCTTCTTCAGGAACTTGTCCATGCACACTGTCTCGCGGTGCCCCACGCGACGACAGTAGCCACAGATGTCCCGATCGTGGCCGCCGTCCTTCTTGACGTGCGCCGTAGACCCGCAACCGTAGCACTTGCCGCGCATGAGGCGGTTGAACTCTTCGCGCGTACGGGTTGCGTCAATGTCCATCGCATTTGGGTCCCTGGTAGGCGGCGTGAAGGGGGTGGTGTGCAGTGGAACTGCCGGCTTGGTCGCTGTGGTGGTGGCGGTATGTCCGCGCTGACGATCCCGTTCGGCATGGCGTTGGCGGACATGGACGTCGATGTCAGAGGAGACGGTGATGAGGTCCTCTAGAGAAGCGATGGGCCTCGCTGTGTGTACCAACTCGTCCTTGATGGAGTCCGCCAGGTGTTCGTAGAAGCGGTCTCGGAGGTCAGCCTTGGAGTAGCCTGTGCGGGTGGAGAGCTCGTTGAACCGTGCGGCGTACTCTGGGACAGTCATGGAGCCTTGCCACAACGTGCGGAGGCGTTCCTTCGCATCGACCGCCTCGTCGACTGTCTCGAAACGGGCCTTGAACTGGGTGCGGAACTCCGTCCACGAGCCTTTGAACGGAGTGGTGCCCTGCGTGATCTCCTCCATCGCCGGGGTGGCCCAGAGAGCTGCACTGTCCTGCATGAAGGAGAGGACCGCCCGAATCCATTGGTCGTCACACGCGCTGATCGCGTTGCCCATAGCATCGACGTGATTGAGCGTCGAACCTTGGGACATGGTCCAGAGGGTGAACGCTGCCAGGAAACGCCGTGCCTCACCCCCTTGTTCGCCTTTGAAGGGGGAGGGCTTCTGGACCGCTTTCAGACTGTTGGCCCCGGTGGTCGAGGCAGCGAGCTGGGCCATAGACTGGGTGAGGAGGGTCATCGACTGGACGAGCATCGCCATGGGGTCCGGGGGTTGGGTTGCCGTCTGGGTGCCCGGTTGGGCCTGTTGGGGGTTGTTGGCAGGGCCTGTCACCTGCGGTTGTCCGCCTTGTTGTCCCATGATGGGTGGAGCGGATGGTGGTCGAGTTGGGGGAGGAGTAGGGGATGGTGGAAGCGCGATGAGTAGCGCTACTTCGAGCTCGTCAGTCGGGGTACCGGGGATGGGGGATCAAGTCGTAGGTGACTCAGCAACGGGGGAGTCCGGGACTGGGATGAACTTGTTCGCAAAGGCATTCCAGTTGATCCGAGTAGGACGGTGATGACAGTTCGGGCAGGTGTCACAGTTTTCTCGTGCCACGTGACCTAGGGGTCATGTGAACCAGGACAGACGCCCACCTTTACCACGAGCAACTCGTATCGGAAAGTGGAGGAGCCAGGATCGAACCCAGGACCTTGTGGGGTCCGGGAGCGCCCATCCTCACTCACTGGCAGGTGACTCACGCGTCAGCAGGGGTGCTTACTCATCGGAGGGAGCCCGGACTTAGCATGACTCAGGTATCAGTCATGAGGACATCATGTGACAGGTCCGGAGGCAGGACATGAGTCAGCAGACTCTGACCAAGCAGGGACAAATAGGTACCTGGTCTGTGCACCATTGCATTTGTATAAATAGTAGGGAGTCTGAGGCAGGGAACCTCAGACTTGATCTTCTCGTCGATCACCCATCTTTTCTGTAGG
>NW_006767192.1:0-2646 GCF_000275845.1 Dichomitus squalens LYAD-421 SS1 | reverse complement strand
CTCCTCGGTCGTGTCCTCCAGGACCTTAGCCTTCCACCACTTCCTTCGCTGCACCCGGTTGGCGGCGATCCGCTCAATACCAGGTTTCCATTCGGCCTCGGCCTCCGTTTCCTCCGCACCAACCTCCATGGTGCCTTCCTGCCAGTCAATGTCCGGGTTGACCCTACGAAGCCAAGGTAAGCCTAATACGACGTCTTCGGGGCCCAGGTCCGTAACTAAGAACTCGAGCCATTCCGTGTAGTCGCCCATAAGTACTTGTAATCTAACGTAATGGGAGATGCTGCCTGCACTGTTCTTGGAGCCGTCGATGTTGTAGAGGGGGATATCTCTAGCTAGCCTATGTAAATAGACGTTGTTCTTCTTTACGAAACGGTGGCTGATGAAAAGGGCCGTGCCCCACTGTCTATCATAGCTGCGGAACGTACACTACGGTTTCTGCCTTTAAGTATCACACTGACGCGGAAATGCGAGCTGGATGGGTTTAATTCGGGAATGATACACGAACTAACACTATCGTACAGGCAGGGGTCAGGGATCTGCGGAGGCGAAGAGTCCGTACTCATACTGGAGGGCGCTGCTGCGGCAGCTTTCGCACGCGCTCGCTCTAAAAAGACTTCTGCAGAGAGGCAAGCTGGTCCGCGAGGGCCTTCTGCTGCTCCATGAGCTGCGCGATGAGGGCGTTGGTTGCTCCGGCGTCCGCAGACGTCGATGTTGATGCTGCGACCTGGGGTTCCTCAGGTCCCTCCTCCGTGGCAGCGAGCTTCTGCGAACGGGGCTTCTTCAGGAACTTGTCCATGCACACTGTCTCGCGGTGCCCTACACGGCGACAGTAGCCGCAGATGTCCCGATTGTGGCCACCGTCCTTCTTGACGTGCGCCGTAGACCCGCAACCGTAGCACTTGCCGTGCATGAGGCGGTTGAACTCGCGTCGATGTCCATTGCGTTCGGGTCCCGGGCAGGCGGCGTGAAGGGGGTGGTATGCAGCGGAACAGCCGGCTTGGCCGCGGTGGTGGTGGTGGTGGTGCGTCCGCGCTGACGATCCCGTTCGGCACGGCGTTGGCGGACACGGACGTCGATGTCGGACGGTGATGAGGTCTTCGAGAGAAGCGATGGGCCTCGCTGTGTGCACCAACTCGTCCTTGATGGAGTCCGCCAGGTGTTCGTAGAAGCAGTCTCGGAGGTCGGCCTTGGAGTAGCCCGTACGGGTGGAGAGCTCGTTGAACCGTGCGGCGTACTCCGGAACAGTCATGGAGCCTTGCCACAACGTACGGAGGCGTTCCTTCGCATCGACCGCCTCGTCGACCGTCTCGAATCGGGCCTTGAACTGGGTGCGGAACTCCGTCCACAAGCCTTTGAACGGGGTGGTGCCCTGCGTGATCTCCTCCATCGCCGGAGTGGCCCAGAGAGCCGCACTGTCCTGCATGAAGGAGAGGACTGCCCGAATCCACTGGTCATCGTGTGCGCTGATCGTGTTGCCCGTGGCGTCCACGTGGTTGAGCGTTGATCCTTGGGACATGGCCCAGAGAGTGAACGCGGCCAGGAAGCGTCGTGCTTCGCCCCCCTGTCCGCCTTTGAAGAGAGAGGGCTTCTGAACCGCCTTCACGCTGTTGGTCCCGGTGGTCGAGTTGGCGAGCTGCGCCATGGACTGGGTGAGGAGGGTCATCGATTGGAGTAGGACCGTCATGGGGTCCGGGGGTTGTGTTGCCGTCTGGGTGCCCGGTTGGGTCTGCTGGGGGTTGTTGGCGGGGCCTGTCGTCTGCGGTTGTCCGCCTTGTTGTCCCATGATGGGTGGAGCGGACGGTGGACGGGTTGGGGGGATGATAGGGGATGGGGGAAGCGCGATGAGTAGCGCTACTTTAAGCTCGTCGGTCGGAGTGCCGGGGATGGGGGATCGAGTCGTGGGTGACTCAGCGATGGGGGAGTCAGGGACTGGGATGAACTCGTCCGCAAAGGCGTTCCAGTTGATCCGCGCAGGACGGTGATGACGGTTCAGGCAGGGGTTTTGCTTGCACGGTACCCAGTACCAGAGTCCGTCGTCTAGGTCCTTCCGTCGGTGACAGTGGTCTTGGTCTTCTGTGTCCCACGCGTGAAGTCTGCCGGTGCAGTCCAGGGTGGGGGAGACAATGTAGCGGCGGCGGGGACACTCTTGTTTAGAGCGTCAGCACCGGAGGGGAGATCTCGACCTAATGTCGCGGCGACTAGGCGCGTAGACTCGGATCGTCGTTCGGCGACGACCTCGTAGGCGAGCGGCGAGGAGCTGAAAGGGGAGAAGAGAGGGTAAGAGGGATAAACATATCAGAAAACTCGACGGGGCAGAGCGGCGGTCGGCACGAAGGCACGAGACGGACGAAAGCTAGTCTTCACACAACCAGCGACAGACTAGTCCCAATGACCAAGTTATACATTAGCACTCGAAGGGAAGTACAACGCTATGGTCACTCACCTAGTCCCAATGACCAAGAGGTCGAGATGGGGACTAGGGAGCGCCTAAGGGGGTCCTTATATACTAGAGGGGCTGCTTAGCAACCAAGGACAAGGTGCGAGAGCGAGGCAGTGAAGATGACAAAGAGAGAACAAAGGGCGAGAAAGAAAAGGCAAGGGCATGGTGATCACGGGAACGTAGCATGCGGCTGTGGGAACGTATCT
>NW_006767191.1:0-2647 GCF_000275845.1 Dichomitus squalens LYAD-421 SS1 | reverse complement strand
GCTTTCCAAAGGGCTGACGCAAAGGTGGGAACTCTTCTCCCTAAGGTATAAACAGCAATTGCAAGCCCAGGAGTTCCTTAGGTTGTACGGCTCGTCCTGCACGACACAATGGTGCGGACGGGTCAAGGAAAATAAATATATTGCATACGTGATGTACACGGACATCATGTCAACATACAGGTAGTACAGCGACCTACGGGACCCCCTAAATCGCCTTCCCACCTGCTTCGCGCTTCACCAGATGGCTCTCAGGCCAAAGTGCACCGAGTCGAGCGGTAGGCAGTCGGCTGCACTCTGAGCGAATTATAACATCGTCTTCCTGCTGCCTCTCTCTCGCACGTCATCACATGCAGGGTCTCCAAAACTTACAGCGGACATCCGATGCCCGAGCGGGGCCAAAGCGGTTGGCGTCCGACACCGCCGCAGTGAGATTGGAGGATATAAAGCAAGCCCAGACGGGAACACAACAGACCGTGCCTGCCGCTGATTCTCCCGTATTGTGTGTGGCATCCACTGGCCACCAAATCGTACGTGCATCCTTCTCATTGCCCATTGATCATGGCTGACGTTGACGGTGGGAACAGGTCGTCTCCTTGCCCCGTCCCATCTGGGGCAGGCGCAGACCCCGTCGGGAACGCCGTTCGCCTTCGGATCGCGGTTGAGGTGGAGCTCGCAGGCGTCGGGTCCCCATCTCGAGATCTATCGGAGTGCCGGTCTGCTGGCAGGCTTGGCTTGCCAGGAATCCAGAGTTGGCGTGTGCTCGTCACCATGCGCCTATGGCTTGCTTGTAGTTTGTACGTCGGTTGCGGACGCAGTGGGCAGCCGATGAGACGCCTGGACGTGGCAGAGTCGGTGGCGGCTTTGGACGTTGGGTGGGGCGCTCGCTGTCCCTCGTGAACGTGGCTGTCAATGTTGTTGTCCGCCGCTGTGTGCATCGTGGTAGCGGCGGCTGGGGGTTGTTTTTCTGGGGTGGTCGACAGGGTTGCGTTGACTCACACGCGCATGCGGGCTATAATGGCGACGAGCGCATTGAGGGGGACGGCAGGATTGGTGAACCAGCAACCAATGAGACGCTTGGAGGTGAAGACGGCGACCGACGGGACGCCCAGTACGGGCAGAGCGTTTCAAACACGACTCTGGAGGGGCCTGCTGGCAGCATGCTCCTTGCCTCCATGACGGCAGGGTCGTGATGACCAGGCGGGACTGCAAAGACGTCGGGAGTTAGCAAACGCATGCATAGCACACATTTCTCGGCCTCTTTCATCCGTGCGCATGCCCTTCCCTCATTCTCGTGTTCTCACCTTCGGGCCCGCCTTCCACTTCATCAAGAACGCGCACGGTCGCAGACTCCCAAGCGAAGTGAGCTGGCGGTCTCGGGTTTGGACAAAGGCCTTGCTCGACGATGGCATCGTTGTGAAGTACTCTACATGCTATCCCAATTCTGTCCCCAGGCCGATGGCAATGTTCTGGCATGGCATTTGAGCGGGTCGATCGTTGACAGCCTGAGCGATCCTGGCTTGTTACGTGCTCGGGAACGCGGGCTTCCTGCATCTTAGATAGGAGTGGACGTCGGTTCCCAGCCGCATGACGCAGGCTCCGTAGCGGACTGACTGCGCTGACGAACAGGCGCATGAGTTGTCGTGTAGACGCGACATTCTTCTTAGAAGCCTGCTAGGCCCTCTTCGCACGCTGTGCCATGCGATCGTGCCAGATCGCGCTGTGGACGTCCATGTTGTTACAAAGTGGAGGGGCAGGCACCACAGGATTGACACGCCCGCGCTCCCAATCAGACCAGAACATGCCTGTAATGGATCGAGATGACGAGTCGAAATGCAGTGCGAAAAGCATGTTAGCGCATCTGATGGCAAGACGCCTCCCGGGTCTGCAGACTCACTGTGTAGCGTCCGGACAACCGCACGAGCGTCCAGCGGGTGCAAGATCGCTGCCCGTGCTGCTGCTTTCCAGAGCATTGACAGGCCCAAGCTTGATGTTCTGATTGTCGCCGTCAGCCACGGGTACCTTGCTGGGGCATGACCGTCTGCCGTGGGCGTCTGGACCTGGAAAGTAGGACATGTCACGTACTATATTTTCTATGTGGCTACACGAGGGAAGCCGCAGTGTTAACGAGAGCCGTGCGGTTGTCAAAATGGAAGACACGCACCTTGTGCGTATAGGCTACTCGACGGTGGAGAATGAGGCGACTAGCCACTGTCAGACACACTCAGCAGAGGCGTGACGAAGTCCAGATAGCAGGATACTACGTACAGGATGCGAGCTTCCGCGATGATTTGTTTGGGCGAGCATGGGAGCAGGATTGCAGACCTGCGGGCGCATCAGTAGAGTGACGAGTACCGAGAATCCCGAGTGAGCAGCTCGGACAGTGATAGTTTCTCGTGCGGGGATGGGACAAAATCGCCATGCTCTGTAACAGCCTGGGGCTCCACCCTGTCGCGTGCTCGGGAACGCAGGCTGGCTGCATCTGAGACAGGAGTGAACGTCGGTTCCCAGTCACAGGGGGCAGACCGACTGCACTGACGACGAACGGGGCGCGTGAGTCGTCGTGTAGACGTGGTGTTCATCTTGTAGACGCGATGTTCGTCTTGGAATCCCACTAGGCCCTCTTTGCACGCTGCGCCATGCGATCGCG
>NW_006767190.1:0-2650 GCF_000275845.1 Dichomitus squalens LYAD-421 SS1 | reverse complement strand
ACCCTGGAGCAGGAGATTCGAGACGCGCAGGTACTCGATCCTGAAGTAGTCGAGGCTCTCCGCATCCTCAAGGAGAAGGGCCCTCGGAAACTGGCGAACGGACTCCTCGAGTGGGAAGTGCGCGATGACCTCATCTATCACCACGGGAAGCTCTACATCCCCCCTGGTAAGGACCTTCGCAAACGAGTCGTCTTCTTGTGCCACGACGCGATCACTGCAGGACATCCTGGACGGAACGGGACTATCGAGCTGGTCAGCCGTCTCTACTGGTGGCCACAGCGAGACGCGTTTGTGCGCAAGTACGTCGAAGGCTGTGACACCTGCCAGCGTCGTAAAGCCCCTCGGCATCCTCGAGGCATGCTCCAGCCCCACGACGTACCCGAAGGTCCCTGGCAGACGATGGGAGTGGATCTCATCACTGGACTTCCCCCCGTGCAAGGATACGACGTGATCATCGTCTACAGCGACCACTACAGCAAACAGGTCCACGTACTACCCACCACGACCAACGTCACTGCAGAGGGAGTCGCCGATATCCACTATCGTGAGATCTTCCGCCTCCACGGAGTACCGGAGAAGGTGGTGTCAGACCGAGGACCTCAGTTCGCCGCACGTTTCATGAAGGCCTTGTACGAGAAGTTTGGGATCCAGCACGCGCTCACGACCGCCTACCACCCCCAGTCCAACGGGCAGACAGAACGGGCAAACCAGGAGGTTGAGAAGCACTTACGGCTCTTCTCTAACCTACGACAGGACGACTGGGTGACTCACCTACCGACCGCGGAGTTTGTGCTCAACAACCACGTCCACTCCGGACTCCAAGTCTCCCCCTTCGAGATCATCTACGGCTACCAGCCCAACTTCACGGTACCCATCGGCGCCCCCACCAAGTTCCCCGCACTAGACAAGCGCTTAGAACTGTGGCGTGAGGTGCGAAAGGACGCGGAGGCAGCCCTTTGGATAGAGAAGGCCGCCATGAAGGAGTCGTTTGAGCGCGACAAGCCAAAGCCCCACGAGTTCAAGCCCGGAGACCGCGTCTGGATGGATGCACGGGACGTCACCATCCATCAGGCCAGCCGCAAGCTTGGACCCCGACAACTTGGACCGTACGAGGTGTTGGAACGCACAGGTGAACTCACGTATCGACTTCAACTCCCCCCCTCTATGCAGAACCGACATGCCGTCATCCATGTTGATCGCCTCACACTCTGGACAGGCAACGACGTCAACGGCATACTCGCACCCCCACCAGAACCCGTGGAGGTTGAAGGGGAACTCGAATACGAAGTTGAAAAGATTGAGGACAGCCGCACCTACCGCAACCAGTTCCAATACCTGGTCAAGTGGAAGGGCTACGACGAAGGCCAGAACAGCTGGGAGCCGGCAAAGGACCTCACTCATTGCCAAGAGTTGATCGACGAGTTTCACGAACGTAACCCCACCGCCCCACGTCGAATTGCAGCCTCTATATTCCAATCCCTCCCCTGGCAACCTCTCGTCAACTTCACCACCTCTGCACCCTCTGATCTTGAATGGGCTTCTGGACGACGCCCCGGCCTTGGGTCCATCGGGGACCGACGGACCTTAGGAGGGGGATAATGTCACGGACGTTGCACAGGCGCCCCTTTTTGCCGCCCACTCCCTTCCCTTTGACGCCCACCTTCCATTTTCGGACCATTTCCTTTCCTAGCCCATCCCAGTTTGGATACTGCAGATACATTCCCACCACCGCATGCTACGTTCCCGTGATCACCATGCCCTTGCCTTTTCTTTCTCGCCCTTTGTTCTCTCTTTGTCATCTTCACTGCCTCGCTCTCGCGCCTTATCTTTGGTTGCTAAGCAGCCCCTCTAGTATATAAGGACCCCCTTAGGCGCTCCCTATGGTGCAGTTCACTTAAACGCCTCCACTTTTGTACGCTGTTAGGCGCCGTGTCATAAGTCCTCCAGATATTCATGATTTCGGTCAATTGTGTGTGAATTTGCAAGGAATTGAACAGAGGAAGCGATCCCCAAAGGGGATTCTCGATAGGGTGAGAACTGGCAAAAATGGCCGTACCAGTTCTGCCACGGCACGTGATCTGGGCGTCTATATCCCCAAAGAGTAATTTTATGCTTATATAACACCATACCATTGCCTGTACAGATCGGCATCCTTGAACTTGGGCCATGCATGGGAGGGTTCAAACACTATCGTGTTGTGGGATAACGGCTCTATGGAGGTTCCTTGGGCTTGCACTTCCATCTGTGCAGCCTGGTAAGTAACGACAACCGATTCGAGCATACTGCCAAGTCACGTGACATATAAGCGCGCGCTTAATTGCATACAAAAGTGGAGGTGTTTAAGTGAACTGCACCATAGTCCCCATCTCGACCTCTTGGTCATTGGGACTAGGTGAGTGGCCATAGCGTTGTATTTCCCTTCGAGTGCTAATGTATAACTTGGTCATTGGGACTAGTCTGTCGCTCTCTGCGTGAAGACTAGCTTTCGTAGGTCTCGTGCCTTCGTGCCGGCCTCCGCTCTGCCCTCGTCGAGTTTCTTGTCATGTTTATCCCTCTCTCTCTCTCTCCTTCCTTCGCTCCTTGCCGCTCGCCGTACGGGTCGTCGCTGAACATCGACTCAAGTCTACGCACCTAGTCCGCCACGACAGCT
>NW_006767189.1:0-2662 GCF_000275845.1 Dichomitus squalens LYAD-421 SS1 | reverse complement strand
GGGGGTACAGAGGTCCCCTATATATACTACTGTACATCTGTGGCTACGTAGTACTATACAGTACATTCCCAGGATGCACAGTCGCACAGAGAAGCAGTGCGTACACAGCGAAGCTGTGTGTGTACCACATGAGTAGTACAGCCTCGGTTATTGCAGTAACCGGCTGTGCCGTTCCATATCTTGTGACGGCTGTGTTAGGCAAGCTGTGTAAACCAGCGCCTGTTCAACACTGTGGAGTTGCGGGCGCCCAGTGGTCAGACGGTCAGCACATTCGGTGGAGCGCCCAGAAGCTGCTGACGCGACATCATCATACTTCGATATGCACCCGCATCTCTCGTATTCTGGAAGCTTTTGAGGGATTTCTGACGTTTCACGGTCATCTGAGGTGTTCTAACAGATTTCGTCACCATGCCCAAAAATTTCGGCGGGAGGGTTTTCCTGATGTCGTTGAGCTGATTACGGCGGCATGATTCACATGTGTAGCCCACAGCTCGTGTAAGCCGATGCAGGCCGCACCAGATCCTAGCAAACACTGCACTGGGTCAAGGCTGTGCGCTCTCTTTGTGCCTGTCTTTATTATCGGATTGCGATCCCTTGCCTTGCCTCGTGTTTTCGGCACAGCCTACTCCAAAGCCACTATTGCCCCTAGCGCATCTCGAACGAACGTATCACTCACTCCCGACAAGTGCTTCCCAACGGCTCATATCCTTTATGGACGCCCTTACGAACTCCCTCCACCCCCCGTCTTTGGTTTCATCTACTCCGCAGTCCCCGGCGCTTCCATGGGAGGTCATCGAGAGGGCCATCGATCTCTGCGCAGGCGACAAGGCCACGCTGTGCGCTGTTGCTCTCACCTGCAGCCAGCTCCATTCTCGCAGCATCTTTGTTCTGTTCACAGATGTCGACATGCAGAGCGAGGATCAGCTCATTCAGTTTCACAATGCTGTCCAAGCTCAGTCCCACCTTCAGCCTATCGTGCGATCTCTGTCGTTTCCGTGGGACGACGTCTCTCCATTCCCCTTGTTGTCCATCCTCCCCGGTCTCCGTCATGTCGCATTCATGAGGATAATGTCTATGATCAGGGACGATGACCAGCTCCCCCAGTCGACTCTACTGGGCTCTAGGCAAGTCTTGACTGGCCTTCGGAACCTAACTATCCACTGTGCTAGTTTCCACACGCAAACCATTTTCCTTTGCTTTCTTTCAGCCTTCCCGGACATCGAAAACCTTACCTGCGAGCATCTCTCATTATATGAACATATTCCTCATGGCGAACGGGGTATGTCCTGTCGAGTACAGCCGGAAACGCTGAATGTGAGCGTTATCATAACCATTTGTGTTCCTCGATTGTGACTCTGTGCTTCCTTATAGATACTTCAAGATGTGGATGAACGCATCACAGAGATGCTTATTTACATAGCCACTAATCAGCTTGCACTTGGGGAACACACTCGTGCGTATCTCGTTCCGTCTCCCAATGGTATATTTCATGTACTTCACATCAGAATCATCATTCGCCCCACCTCCTCAAGCAGGCGACGATTACCGGACCTCCTTGACATGGTGGATACAAGTCAATCCAGAACAACTCCAAGACGCCATCCGAGTATTACGTGATTCAGAACATACAGCGATAAGAGACCTTACTCTGGTCCTCTGGGATCACGACGTAGGGCGTCTATACAATGAATGCGGCCGTTGGCCTCCCAACGTGGAGCTCTGCACAGCCCTGGAGAAGGTCCTGCTCGGATATCCTGCTCGCCGTGTGCTATGTGCTATTGGATGCTCCCGATGGTATAATTCTGAATGCGCGGAGGACGATCTCCTGGTCAGACGAGTTCAGCAGGTTGTTTCGTCCACTAAGCGAGAAATGGGCGCTGACGGAAGACGTCAAATCCTATGAGTCTCATTGACCAACCATGAATCTAACGTCGGATGTTGACTTGCGTAGCCGGGAAACCCGGGCATGACTCGCCCGTCACTGCCCTTGTTGTCTCCTCAGATGGGCGGTGGGTAGCGACAGCCTCCATGGATGCCACCATCATCCTGTGGGATGCCCGAGATGCGTGTATCTCACAAGAATGGTTCGCTCACGACGGGGGGGTCTCGGATCTTGCATTCTCATCGGACAACCGACACCTCTTGTCCGCAGGTGAAGATGGCAAGGTCTCTGTAACGGATCGTTCATTATCTTATCTTATCTACATAGTTAATCTACATCTTGTATCTAAATCTGGATCGTCATGGTGATCGGCGCTGATCCATCTGGATCCGCGCGACGTGGCGAAGGCTTCTCAGCCTTTCACCACGTCCACCATAGTATACGCCCTCTCAATCTAGAGATTGGTTCAGTGTACTTTGGACTTGTGTGAATCAGGCGACACCCGTATCATTACACTTTTTTACACTCCATACCACGAATACGTGGGTTTCTAGATTGTATTGTGTGTTAGGCACCTACCATGACGGAACCCTCGACATCACACGCGACACACCGTGAGACCGCGAGCTCGACTCGAGCTTCGCCTCTGAGGCGGTCTCCCCGAGACCCGGACGCTTCGTCAGGAAGCTCTATCCCCGGAGGTCCTAGCTCGTCTGGCAGACGTGCGGACTCACCCCGAACCGGCGCTCTCCCAAGGTCCGCAGGGACCCGCCGGTTCTC
>NW_006767188.1:0-2663 GCF_000275845.1 Dichomitus squalens LYAD-421 SS1 | reverse complement strand
AGCCCACGGCGCGACAGCCGCGATACCCCACGGACACCAGAAACATCTCCGTTAGTTTAAGAGAAAAATTAAGACAATGTTTCGACGCATATACTCACCCGATATGCAGTTCCAATGGTCCACGGCGTCGACGTCTATCGCAGAGTGGACAATATATACCTGTATCAAGCTCGAACAACCCAATGATTGATCCCCAGCTGCTTGATGACCATCAGGAACTCGAAACAAACGTACAAGGCACCTCGGCGGCCACCAGCCTTGCACGTGGTCACCGCAACCCGATCTATGCTGCTCGCGGCGGCCTAACACGTCGCAACCCCGGCCGTAACATCGCTGTGGAGAATAATGAGTTGGATGATGCGCCCTATGCGCCAGACCCACTGGCGGAGAAAGACAACTCCGATCCTCTTGATCTGGTTAGCAAGAGGATGAAGGACCTCGATCTGGTGCAACAGAAGGTACGACGAGTCATGGCAGTGAGCGACCTGTTTAGCAGATTAAACAGCCAAGTCCGTCTGTACTCACATAGGCATATCGATTGCAGAGTGTCGTGGCCAGACAGTTTCGCCTGGTTACTGGTGTCAGCAAAAACGACAAGTGGCCAAAGTGGGGGGAACAAATGCCTGGGATGTCTGTCAATTTCGAGGCCCAGGTTAATGAGTCCGACAACCCAGACCTAATCGTCAGGGTTGCCGAAGTATCTATGCAAGAGCTCAAGGTATGTTAGTCGCATTTACCAGGTAGCGCAAGATGTCCTGACAAAACCGCTCACCGAGGCCCATTCTTCTGTCCACGCGACGTGGATGAATGCACTCAACGTCAAATTGACGTATGCAGTATTGCGCGAATTGGTGAAGACAAGTTTTCGTGGCTTCCGGACGATGTACAAGGCGCAAATGGATCAAGAAAAAGCCAGCCGACAGAAGAAGAATGAACAAGCGTCTCGATGGCAAAACCGGCGCAACAAAGTACGTACCTTCACTGTGTGGCAAGTCAATCATTCGTCAGCTGTAGTACACACTTTCAGAAGTGCGACAGGCTTATGAGCGCGGTGCCTCGATATATGGAGATCCACGGTGTTGATCCGTCAGACCTCCTTACACCGGACTTAATGTCCGACGAAGCCAGCGGCCCTGAGGATGATGCAGACAACGAGGCTGTAACAACATGGCGACGTCAGATGGCTGAACACGCCGGAATAACTGGTAAAACTGATACTCAGCTGGCCAAAATGAGCTTTTTCGAGGTGATCAAACCTAACTGGCGATCAGATGAGGTACGCACCATATGATGTACAACAAAAATAACAAACTCATCTAGGTGTCTAGTTAACAAAAGTTTTCCGGGACCTATCGGAGCTATTCAATGAGTCAGTGCCCATCAAGTCTCTTCGGATGATGGTGGAACGCATACGCGACGCTGGCCGTTCCACTGATGATGTACCTGGGTACGCGCCGTACGACTTCGGGGTCAACATGGAGTGGTACGAGAGAGTGAAAGAGACGCACGGCAGATGTCTAGGCGGTTGGCTCAAGCATCCCGACCCGCCAGGCTTTGGAGAGAACGTGACCTCCACGGAGCTGGGCACCTCCGAAACGTGAACACAGGAGGCTTCTTGGACTGTGCTGTCGTATGTATTGGCACGTTGTCTGTGGCAGCTGTCTTCAAACGTGTATTAGAACGCGTGTATCAATTATTTGCAGCACTTCCCTTGATGATCACCCGCACGTATACGACGAGCGGCTGTGCCTGAGTCGCGATGTGGTCAATATACCACATCGCGACGATGGTCATGAGCGTTGTCAGGCCGAGCATGGCATCCCGGATTGTGTCCTTCGTGCTGCTAGTGCCGCTCTCAGACTGCTCGAGCGCGACACCGAGATAGACGGTGGTGAACTGCTTCGGGAGCGACAGGATGGCAGCGATCACGAAGGTAATGACGCCCATGCCGCAGGTGGAGAACACAGCAGTGGTAAGTTCAGACATTGAGATCAGCACACGTCATTCGGGAATGAAACAATAGCATGGGGACGCACAGTGACCGGGGATGGCGCTCAGACGCGCGATCAGCGCAACCTTGAAGCCTCCATCCCGAACAACGCGAGCCAGGCATGTGTATCGAAGCTGCGTCTTCTCGGGCTTCTGTCCGCGAGCTGCACAGCAGTACTTGAACGCACTTGAAGAGGGGGAGGAAGAACACGACTGAGTTGCATATGAGCGTCCGCCTTCTTGACAGGCAGGCAACACGAGACTCACTAGAAGTTTCCTAGTTCACCGAGGAAGGTCCCTGCCGCGACGATGGCGAAGCCAGGGCCAAGACCCCAGACCAGACCGCAGAGGATGGCTACAATTTCGTGACCGAACAAAGGAGGAAAGGAGATGACGAAGAAGACACCGATTGGGATCAGCCAGCCGTAAGGTAGATAGACTATGAGAGGAGCAGGTCAGCATTGAGATGGCGATGAAGGGCGAGAAAGGCCGCAGCCTGGAAGACAATTGAGTGCAGCGACACCCCTCGCGCACCACTACCTGGTACGACTCCGGCTTACCCGCGACGACACACGGGGAACATACAGAATTGCAGTACTCACTCGTGTATCCAATCAGCTGCAGGCTTCAGCCTGTTCATGTTCGTCGTGTGGTAGACCGTGAAGAGGATACCA
>NW_006767187.1:0-2664 GCF_000275845.1 Dichomitus squalens LYAD-421 SS1 | reverse complement strand
CGCCTGCACCTGCACCTGCACCTGTGACTCCCATTACAGCCTTGGAGGCCTTCGGCCTCGACTTAAACGAGCGTCCGGACAGTCCGAGCATACGGATGATGTATGCGGAGCTGCAAGCGCTGCAGAAGCAGGTTGCGAGGCTGAAGGAAGGGGGTCCCTTTGGGGAGGCGCCGCCTGACTACGCGGAATCTGTGATAGGGTCTATATATGGTTAGCCAGGATGTGAGGTTGGACACTATGTGCGTAGACAGATATGCGTCTCGCTACAATGTACATACTATATAGCTTGTGTAGACTTCGACACGGACGACCTTATTGAGTTGTTATCGTCTTATTTATTGGCTCGAACCGTGACGATTCTACAAAGTTTCATTGGTGATGCTATACTGCACGAGCACAACTTGTGATGCATCTGGGTTTCGGGTCACGACTCGTGTTCACTCCGACCGTCGGAACAGACTAATTCCAAGATATTGCATGCATTGTTGTACAATGAGATAACGGCGAGAGACAGCAGTAGGGAGCGACATGGCAAACGGACGGTGCAAGTATAACCGTGACAACGAGGTGAGAACGCGCGATGGGAACATCAGCGAGTAAGAGGGAAGGCGATATTAGGAAACGTCAGTAGCACCAGCCATCTGATAGTGAAGGTGACAAACGAGGTTGGAATCGGTGTACCGAGACGGTGGGCGAGGAGCGTGCGTCAACACAGGCCGAGTGACGACTCAGAGATCGTCAGCGCTGTCCTCATCTTGCTGCGTGGGGGACACGGGAGCACCGGAGAGAGCCTTCAGACGCTTGCTGCTGCGAAATGGCTTCTTGTCGCTCAGCTTGCGCTTCAGGTTCGCAATTATTCGGTACCGGCTGGCTCGTCTTCGCTTGGTCACGAGGTTGCTTGGATTTCGATGACGGTCCGCCAACAGCAGTGGCATCCTTCGCAGCGCTCTTCCCAGTAGCCGTATGTCTTGAACCCTCATCAGACCCCTGATTGCCGCTGGCAGCTCGTCGTGATCCAACCCGACTTGCAGTGTGATTTCCTGTAACACCGTTAGCTTGCGTCCACGAAAGCTGTGTTGCGGTCGGGGTGTCCCCCTGGTTGGTGGAACGAGGGTGAGTAGGACGCAGATGATCCGGATCTAGTTGGATGGGATTGTCGCGATGGTCGATCAGATATTGCAGGATGAGGCGCTGTACAGCTTCATGGAGGTGGTCAGGCTGGAAGTTGCCTTCCCACTTCCACAGGGCGTATTCCGCACGAACATGTTGTGTAATTCGCCACAAGAGCAGGGCAACGTCCTGCATGGTCGCACCAAAGAGATCCAGCCATTGCTGCTTTACCCTGCTCATGACCTCATGACGTTTTTCATCTGATTGATCGTATTCCTCGCCCGGAATATAATGCGAGAGGAGAGTCTTCCATACAGAAGCAGACGCGGCAGACAGATCGAGTTCTCTTGGAGCACCGGCTGGCTGAACGCGTAGAAGAGCGTATACCATAGTCCAGTACACCGATTCTACGTCATGCTCCGGTCTGTGAAAGAAGGGGGGTAGTCGTGTTTCGTCGAAGTCGTCAGGATCCGGGGAGGGAGGGAGGCCACCGTGGCATGTGGGGGACCCAGGCTCATCGTTATACCGATCGTAGCGTTCCTGCCCGTAAGCAGAGGTGTACAGATACAATGCGTCACCAGTGAGCCTTGGCATGGGTTTTCCGCGAACTGACACATGGTCGAGTAGGACCATTCCAAGACTGACGCTTCGTGCGATGTACAAAGGCGTCCCCTGGAAACCATTCGATTCAAATGTCACGTTGTGGACGTCATGTAGGCTTACAACTCTCGCCTTGAGCTCGTCGAGGTCTTCAACCTGGGCAGCATAATCGTAATCAATTACTAAACATGCCGGAAGTCGTTCCGTACGGGGCCTATCCAACACTCGTCAGTATCAACCCCTTCTCAGTCGACGTAATCGATAGCTTGCCTCGGGCTCCCCCCAAGCACATCCTTGATGAATAGAGGCGCTTTGCGGGACATAGCTCTCCCACCCACATCAGCTCTCTTGGGATACATCAAGATGTTGTTGATACTCATGTCTCGGTGCAGGATCTTGCGTTCACGCAGTACAGTACGATGCACTATCAGACATTCCATCAGCCACAGCCTGCCGAGCACATATCTCTCAAACACAAGCGCACCTTCCAGAACATCGTAGATCGCCTCCAGGAGGTCGTTGACAGTCTTTGCACGAACGAGACTACAGCCCGAATCAAGCAGTACCATCCGCTCCTTCGTTCGCGCCTCCTCGTCGCCTCTCGCCCCGTATGTCAGCATCTTGTTGCCCGTCCTCACTGGTCCCGCCCATGTCAGACGCACAACTCCAGGCAGGTCCCCGTCCTCATGAATATGCACCAAGATACCTTGCTCCTTGCAACGACGAACCCGGCGTCGATAGGTGTCCTTAATGATCATCTCGCTCCCTTGACGGTCTGTTACTTGGAACACCGTCGTCCGACGGCCCCATGGATACCCTGCGAAAAGCAGTCTGCCGTGCGTGTACGACCTCCCATGACATCGAACCATCCATGTCGGTGGCTGATGGGGAGTCTCACCAGAGATCCAAGAAACGCTGTCGTCCCAAAGATGTCGGTCGCGAGGAGGGTAGTAG
>NW_006767186.1:0-2667 GCF_000275845.1 Dichomitus squalens LYAD-421 SS1 | reverse complement strand
TCATTGCGGAGAAAGTCGCGCAGAGCGGCAGCTTCAACAGAGGGGATGACTCGTTGGATGGAGTCCCTGGCAGGCAGCAAGACGTATCCGTCTCCCAGAATTTCGGCGTATTGGGGGAAAATGTCGTCCGGTTCAGCTAGGGATGGGATCATGGCTTTGAGAGCATTGACCTGACAACGACGCAAAGCTCGCTCTGAAACGTTAGCATACGGGGTGACATGCTGCTTGATCTCGCGCGTAATATTACCAATAAAGTTCTCCAGGGTCCATTGGGAATGCAGCGCCCCAGGGCCAATGCGGCTAGCCTCAGGTACAATATGAGCCAGGGAATGAAGGCTGGGGCGGACAAAGTGAAGGCGCTCTCGGCGTCGTTGGTAGTACAGTCTCTCATACTCCTCGATGTAGAGAACGAAAGACCGGTGGGCCGCAGGGAGGTCTGTTCTGGGACGGAAACGATATTGCAAGACGATACGGACCCCAAATACGAGACGGCAAAAATGCTGATAGTACACGGCAGGGAGAACATGTCGGAGAAGCCCAGGAAGAAGTCCATAGACGTACAGAAGGAATTCCCAGGCCTTGTAACCGCTCGAAATCTTCTTCGAAGGGTCTCGGGGAGGCCTATCGAAGGACCCGGGGAGACACCGGGTGGCATCAGCAACGAGTCGGCCATGTTCCCTCCACAGTGCCTGATCCGAGAATATAGCGAAATGCCAGGTCGATTTGTCATCGGGGGTTTCGCAAGTGAGTGTGCCCCGCAGCAGGGAGACGATAAGGTCCGTCAGATTGAGCGAGATGAGGTGCATCAGATCTAATGCAAACCCACCGGGAACCCCGAGAAATCGTGGCAACCCACTGAAGAGGCTCGGCTTGGCAATGCCTGTCTCAAGGCGCAAACGCGCGTATTCGATGCGGGTTCTGGCCGCCCGAACCTGCGCGAGGTTGACCTGGTACCGCCGTTGGGCTGCAGCTGTGTCTCCCAAGGTCTCGATACGAAGTGTCATGTCCGGGGGACCATCGTGGTCATCACGAGGACGGCGTAGAGCGGGATAGTATGTTGGGTGGTTTGGCTTGTGGCGGCCCCGATGTCCGCAGTACAGACGGCAGCCTTGAGCCCCGTTGTGTCCCACCAAACCATTCAGGTACGCCATTGCGGGGGAGTCTGCAGTCGCTAGGAGTAAAAAAACCATAGACTTGAACTGCCGGCGCGCCGCGGCGTCCCAGACCTGCAGGCCTTCGCGCTGGAGTGCAGCAAGGTGATACAAGCCGGGGAAAAGAAATGAGTCGACATTACGGGGCTTATTAGGCCCGCCAATGACCGCCCCCGGGAGCACATAGCGCTTCTTGTAGCGCAGCGTGGGGGAGAGATCTAGCAATACCCAGATGTAGAACCAGGTATCAGACTGCTTGGATGCATATAACTGAGCCCCGTCGAGAGAAAACATGAGCAGCATGTCATCGGGGGAGATCTCGCCGCTCACGACGGCATGCAGATAGTCGGCCCCGTAGTAGAGATCATCGACGACCTCGAAGGTCTCGGTAGAACCGCAGGCCTGCCTAGCGCGAACCTCGGCGAGGATGCGCTCGGTCTCCCGGCGACGATGGCCCATCTCGCGGGCTGTCCGAGAGGACGCCCACATGCTCTGAAGCTGAGGGCCCAAGGGAAATGTGAGGAAGGTCCGCCGAGGGACACGCTTTGTGCGATCGAGAGCCACGGCTTCGTATCGAGGCTCCTTACAGTGCGGACACTCAAGGAGGGCCTCAAACGGGCCAGTGTATGCGATGCAGGATTTCGGGCACATGCATCAGGAAAAACTCCCTCAGCTAATTGAGCTAAGCGAGCTAATTTAGCGCTAAAAAGCGCCATTAGACGATTAGTCTAATATGATAAGTCCCCAACTAATTTAGCGGCCATTAGTAGCATTAGTCGCTTCAGTAAGCGCTCAACAGCGGCGGTCGTCCGGGGTATTCTAGCGTTCCATATCGCATTCACAGGTATTGTTTGTAAGACAATGAATTATATTCAAGGAGTACATGCTACAGCGACTACCAGTAGAGTACACAGTGACCTACAACCTCTGGGTACTATACAAGGACACTACACGACATCATCACAACCCGCCTTGACCAAGCTACGGTATCGGGTATGCATACCCAGGACAGATACAGCAGGTAAGCGTAATACAAAGCCGATAGGAGAAGCACACTACCAACTACCGGTAGCAGAGTGGGATCACATGCTAAGAGCGTACTTACCTGATAGATACGCGTCATGCTAGTTGTAGCAGCACTCAGGCCAGACGATAACTCACCTTCAGGGATCATACACTACACACCTTACTAGACTGCTACTTCGGCAGCACATAGTCTCAGACTCACCTGAGCGACAGCATCCGCATAGCGTTGCAACAGTGGGGGACATCTCACAGGAAAAGGGATAGGGCCCGGTGCTTAAAGGGACGTACCTATGAACTCACGCGTACTAGATCAGCCCCCAGCAGAGATACCAACGTGAGGTTTCAGCAGAGGCGATGAGGATGCCCAAGAGGTCAATGCAGTGGAACAGAACAGAGCAAGACTTGGACGATATACGGAGGTCGTAGAAGGCAAAGGAGCGACGTGGCGACCGCACGCAATCGGAGACGCTCTCCCGCTCGAGCGCCCAGA
>NW_006767185.1:0-2668 GCF_000275845.1 Dichomitus squalens LYAD-421 SS1 | reverse complement strand
GACATCACTCTCGAACAATGGTTGCAGAAGATGGGTCTTTGGTTCTGCGTTCAGAACATCACCACGGACGACGACAAGATTACCCTGGCCCTCATGTACTTGGAAGGCGGTGCGCACGATTACGTCGAAGACTACGTCGAGACAGCATCAAACGGCGGAACCCTTGGATCCTGGACCGACTTCGTCAACCGACTTAAAGCAGGCTACCGTCAACTGGCCCCGGAGAAGACCGCACAGACGTCCCTCGAGGAGTGGTGCTCAAAAACCCACTCTACCGTCATTCAGTTTGCCGAAAACTTCCGCCGCTACGCATCGAAGTCCGGTTACGCCGACGTGGAGCTCATCCGTCGCATCGACAACCAGGTCGGAAAGAACTCACAGATTCTGACAGTCATGACGGCAATGCGGCAGGTCAACCCAATGCTGATTCCGACGAAATGGGAACACTACCTGGACTGGGTACTGAAGCTGGAAATGAAAACTCGTGGAAACCAGGCCAGGTCGTCTTCGCAGCAGCACACGACTAGTCGCCCCCCACGGGACCCCAATGCCATGGATGTCGATGCAATGCGCAAGCCGGAGAAGCTCTCCAAGGAACAACTCGAATGGCTTGACAAGAAGCTCTGTTTCCGCTGTGGCAGGCACAAGTTTACGACTGGCCAGAAATGTCGGAACCCTCAGTACACGGGCTACTACGAGCTCCCCGACATGAAGAAGCAACCGGCCGCTCCGACCAAGGTACGCACAATGGACACGGCCGATGAAGACAAATGGGAGTACATCCGCAGGGCTCTCGAGGAGTTTGAGACCAAGGGAAAAGGCAAGGGCAAGGCACCGGAAACTGAGACCGCCGCACGCATCGTCGAGGTCAAGGAATCCGAGGAGGATTTTCTGGAACGGGTACTTTGAAGACTGACCAAAGTATCCGACTCTGTAATCATAGCGTAGACCTAGAGGACTCTTTTGTTCCGCGTTCGAATGTTATCTATCTCGCATCAGCACGTCGCCCGCGAAATTCGTTCGATCTCAAAGTTTCCCTCACTCAAGGTGTTACGCTGAAGTACTAACACAAGTCTATCCAGACTTATCACGCGGACTTATCCAAGTACGCGGTGTAGCACACGGGGAGAGAGTATAGCACAAGTCCCTAGATTGAGGGATATAGGGATACAGGAGGTAACGAAGAGGAGAACAGAAGTGGGGAGCCTCTACCGACTACAGGCCTCCTTATATACTATGGGGTACCGACCGTATTAGAAAGGGAAAGGTAACCGACCAAAGTGGGGAGGTATGAGGAGACTGTAAAGGAACGCGTCTGGTCGAGGCTGGGCCCAGTATAGTACAAGACCTAGGTCAGGGTCCTGTGATATAACCAAAAAGGGATAGAGACGGGACAGGGTCCTGAGTCTAGGTCAGGGTCGGGCAATATAACCGAAAAGGGAAAGGGGCGCGACAAGGGTCGGGGTCTGGGTCAGGGTAAAGTAATGTAACCAAAAAGGGAAACGGTCAGGGTCGGACTCAGGGTCCGGTCATATAGATGAAAGGGGAGATATTGAGGGAGAGGACCGGGGCTAGGAACATAGTCGTCAGGGGGCGGAACGGGGGATGATAGTGTACAGGCGGACGACGAGGGAACGGGAAGGTAAGCATAGGTCGCCGGGGACGGGAAGGGGAGTGGAGTGTACATGAAGGCGACGAGAAGGAGTAGTCCAATAACAAAAAGATAGGGGGTGGGGCGTACCAACGGTAACACAAGGTACGCATGAAGTTCAGTCAGAAGCCCTGCTCGACTCAGGAGCCTACTCTTGCTTTATCCACCACCGGTTTGTTCAAGAACACGGACTCACCCTACGACGCCTCTCTTGTGAAGTGCGAGTTTTCAATGCAGACGCCACCGAGAATAAGAAGGCGTTGATCACACACTACGTCCGTTGTTTACTCCGTATCGGAGATCACCTCGCCTGGCAGTCGTTCCTTGTCACAGACATTGGGCGGCAAGACATCATCATCGGCATGGCGTTCCTACGTGAACATAACCCTGAACTCGATTGGAATGCAGGGAACATTGAATTCACACGCTGTCCCTCAACATGCACCTGGCACACAGTGCAGGATGAAGAATTACGGAGTTTGCAACTTCCCCGAGTGGAAGATGTTGCACAAGATCAGTACGGTGACCTCGGCCCCGAATCCTGGGAGAGCACCGATCAGTTTATTCATTGGGTAAACTTCTCAGATGACCCAAGTGCTCGTCAGATGCGAGCCAGATTAGAAGAGAAAAAGGATACCAACCCTGCAGCCAAAGGCGAACAGGACCGCGAATACTGGTCAAACCATGTACCAGAACAATACCGGCAGTATGGCGACGTCTTTTCCAAGAAAGCCTCGGAAAGAATGCCAACACGGAAGCCCTACGATCATGCAATCGAACTAGTCCCTGGAGCCTCACTCCCCAAGCCGGCCAAGTTGTACCCGCTCAACCTCGACGAACGGAACTCGCTTGAAGCTTGGATCACGGAGCAAGAAGACAAAGGCTACATCCGCACGTCCAAGAGTCCTACTGCCGCCCCAGTCTTCTTTGTCCGTAAAAAAGATGGGAGTTTACGTTTGGTTCAGGACTATCGCGCACTGAACGCGGTCACGAAGAAGGACAAGTTTCCGATCCCCC
>NW_006767184.1:0-2671 GCF_000275845.1 Dichomitus squalens LYAD-421 SS1 | reverse complement strand
GCTGTACTGGGATCGTCGTTAATCTATGAAGTCGACCATGCAGGTCAACACTTCCACATCCCTATACGATTAAGCGGCAAGCAGCGAAGCAAGGAGTTGGTGGCCATGGTCGATTCTGGTGCCACCACGAAGTTCCTCCACAGACGATTTGTGGCACGGAACCAGGTCACAACGAGGAAGCTGGCGAAGCCTATTCCTCTGTACAACATCGATGGATCGGAGAACCGAGACGGCACGATCACGGAAGTGGCCGTTCTCACTATGAAGATCGGCGACCACGAGGAAGAGGTCGTGTTCGTCGTCACAGACATCGGAGAAGAAGACGTGATCATCGGGCTGGACTGGCTGCGCGAACACAACCCAGAGATAGACTGGGAACGTGGTTCGCTGCGCCTGTCACGATGCCCCGACACCTGCCTGGCGACCCACAAGGCATCCAAACTAGTGGAGACTGAGGCGCGTGATACGGGGGTACGGCCTACGGCGTGCACAAGGTCTCCACGGGTAAGGAAAGCGCGAACAGTGGGACGCGTCTGCGGCACGGTTATGGTCAACGAAGCAGAGGATGAGCCTCTCGTACCTCCGGCGGAAGTGGAATGGGACGGCACGGAACAGTCTCTCATCGACGCTTGGCACAAAGGACGAACACTTCGCGGTGCACCTCAGCTCTTCGTTTCGGCAAGTCACACCTACTCTCAGCAACTTGCGGAGCAGGAGTACGCCAAACGAGAAGTCCAGACCGTGGACGAAATGGTCCCACCGGAGTATCAGGAGCACATGCGCGTGTTCTCTAAGGAGGCGGCGGATAGACTGCCGGAACATCGTCCCTACGACTATGCCATTGAGCTGGTCCCGGGCGCGCAGACCTTCCACTCAAGGCTCTACCCATTGTCGCCCAGTGAGCAAGTCGAACTCGACAAGTTTCTGCAGGAGAACCTGGCCAAAGGTTACATTCGCGAGTCAAGGTCCCCGATGTCCTCTCCCTTCTTCTTCGTCAAGAAGACGGATGGCAGTCTGCGACCCGTCCAAGACTACCGACGGTTGAACGCTATCACGGTGAAGAATCGATACCCGCTTCCGCTCATCGCCGAACTCATGGACCGACTCAAGAACGCCAAGATCTATACGGCGCTCGACGTTCGCTGGGGCTACAACAACATCTGGATTAAGACCGGTGACGAATGGAAGGCCGCGTTTACGACCAATCGAGGACTGTTTGAGCCTATGGTTATGTTCTTCGGGCTCACCGGCTCCCCCAGCACGTTCTCCGCATTTATGAACGACATCTTCAAGGACCTTATCGTCGAAGGAAAGATCACCGTGTACCTGGACGACATACTCATCTTCAGTAGCGACCTTACGGAACATCGCAAGGTCGTGCACGAGGTCCTCAGACGACTAGAAGCAAATGACCTCTTCCTAAAGCCGGAGAAATGTCGGTTCGAACAGTCACAGATCGAGTATCTTGGCATGATCTTCTCTGAAGGGCGCGTGGGTATGGACCTGGTCAAAGTCAAGGGAATTGCAGACTGGCCAACTCCTCAGAACGCTTCGGACGTACGGAAGTTCCGTGGCTTCGCCAACTTCTACCGACGATTCATCCACGACTTCAGTGCCATCTGCAAACCACTGGACCGACTTACGGGCAATAACCCCTGGCAGTGGGGCGAGAAAGAGCAACGCGCGTTCGACGAGATCAAACGACGGTTCTGTGAAAGTCCGGTCCTCTGCATCTATGACCCGGAACGGAAAACGCGAGTTGAGGTCGACGCCTCCGGGTACGCCACTGGTGCGGTCCTGTCCCAAGAGGGCGACGATGGAAAGTTTCACCTGATCGCGTACCACTCCGAGTCCATGAACGATGCTGAACGGAACTACGAGATCTACGACAAGGAGATGCTCGCGATCATCCGTGCCCTGCAAGCGTGGCGTCACTACCTCGAAGGTCTCCCCTCCCAGTTCGAGATTGAGTCGGACCACAAGAACCTCGAGTACTGGAGGACGGCGCAGAACCTCACTCGCAGACAGGCGCGATGGGCCCTGTATCTATCGCGGTTCGACTTCGTCATCACCCACAAGCCTGGTGTCTCTAACGGACGCGCGGACGCGCTGTCGAGACGACCGGACTATCAGCACGGTGATGGTGAAGACAACCTGGCTCGAACGGTGCTCCGTCCCGAACAATTCCGTATCCTGGCGAGTCGACGAGGACACCTTGCGGTCGTACCAGACAAGGCTCTCCTGAAGCGCATCCGGGAGTGTCAGAACTTCGAACCTGCGGTCGTGGAAGCCCTGAAGCATGTGAAGAAGCTCGGCCCTGCAGCACTGCAAAACGACCTGGTCGATTGGAACATCGAACAGGATCTCCTCCAGTATTGAGGCAAGATCTACATTCCGAATGATCAGGAGCTGCGGACCGAGCTGGTACGGCTTCACCACGACTCTCCTCTGGCAGGACATCCTGGAGTTTGGAAGACGGTCGAGCTGCTGTCGCGCAACTATCACTGGTACGGTATGGCTCAATTCGTGAAGGACTACGTACGGACTTGCGACACTTGCCATCGAGGGAAGACGTCGCGCACGAAACCCTATGGACCGCTGCAGCCGAACGAAATCCCGGAGGGTCCGATGTGCATCATGACGACGGACTTCATCGTTGGACTTCCCAAGG
>NW_006767183.1:0-2673 GCF_000275845.1 Dichomitus squalens LYAD-421 SS1 | reverse complement strand
CCGCCAAACACGCGTCTTACACGGTTCTCCGCATCTGCCTTGTCTATACCGGATGCATCAGCACAGTCAACCGGCCAGACGTCCCAAATCAAGCCCGCCAGGCAGCAGAGAACGATAGCCGTGGAGCTTCTGGAGGAATGACGAGAATGAGAACAATATCGCGGCGCGGAAGCACAAAGCAAGGTACGTACTCACTCTTGAGCCTCTTCCCCACTCCGGATCCGTTGTCATCCGAGGACGCACCGGTGCCAAACCCGCCCTCCGTTCCCCATAAGTACCATCAGGTACGTCCTTGTTTTCTGTACAACTCGATCACCATGTTTGACTTGAACGCAGCGGTACCAAGGTGCGTAGGTGCCCCGTCGTGACCCCATGTACCAACACCCAATTGGCACTAACTGCATAGTCGCGTCCAGATGGCAAGTGCCACCGCACATGCAGCTCACCAAGCCACCGGAGACTCAGCAGTGGAGTAATGCGGTGGTCACAACACAATGAAGCGACGCGTGGGGGGGGGGAGTCTGGACGATGTCGTAGTGTGCATAAGGAAGTACATACCAAGCTTCCTCTGAAATCTATTCCTGTCCAAGCACATGTCGGTACGAAATTGCAATTCCTGCCGTTGCGACCAAAACCACCCTGGGCCCCGCAGCAATGCAGACATCAGTACCAAATCTGCCCACTCTCCAAGACGTCAGCGCATAACCAACTCACCAAGATGTCCGGTTTCCCGCCGTTGTGGACAAAAGCGAGTGAGGCGAGTGGTAGGCCCGGACCGCTGGAGACTCTGCAGCGGAGCGACTTGGCTGCGGCGATGGTGAATTGCACCTAGCAGCATGTCTGCCACCAAGTCGGATGGTGAGCCGCTCGTGAGTTGCCCATGTCAAGCCAGTGCTAGAGGCTTTAGTGAGACCGACGAGGGGTGCACCATCTGCGACGAGTGCTTTGTTCCCGTCCTCCTCAGTCGGCTCGACCTCGACGATTGTCGGTGGCGATAGCAGCACGGGCGAGGACGGGCCTTGGCTTAGCTGTGCGCCGTCGTTGGAAACGCTGAGTGACCCAGGCGAGGTCTTCGGATTACCGCTGAATGGGAACGGAGACCGTCTGGACGCCCTGCTGCCCACAAAGCCTTTGTCGCGCTCGGGGTTGCTGCTCAGACGACGCCGAGCCCTTGCGCTCCAGGCTGGGCGGTATCAGCGTAAGTTTGAGCACCGAAAACTTGGATGGCGGTTGTGGCATTAGAGAGCGCGACCACAAGTGCACTTGCGATGTGCTCGAAGCGAACGAGGTAGGTGTGAGCGATGGTGAGATAGGTGTCCCATGAGCAGAGGGTGGCAACGGAGCTAGCCGTGGACTCTGGAGGCGACGTCGAGAGCCCGGCCGATATCACAGGAAGGGGGTATGCCATGTTGAAAGACAAAGCGGACAGTGAAGGGAGAAAGGGGAATGAGGGTACGGGTGCCAAGTGGGAGCACAGAGAGAGAAGTGCTATTGAGCACCAGACAACTCACAAAAGCAGCCGCGGGTAACCATTGAGGAACAGCCGGCAAGAAAATGTTGTGGCTATCGGCAGGGTGCTCTTACGGTATGTTGCCGATATCCTATATTTGCTCGTCGGCGGCGCACGCCCGCAAACAGTGGTTGTTGCTTGATGGGGCGAGCCAGGTGAGCGTCACTCCTGAGTCATGTTGGGTGCCCAAATTCGCGCGAGGCTTCGGTGCGTGTATCGCAACGCGGTTATTCATTTGTTCATTTCAAAGCGACCGGTATATGTACGTAACTATGTGCACCAACCACCGACATTCCAGCGTACCAGCCGGGGTACCCAATCTCAGACATCTGTTGGCGCAACCGCAAAACAACGACATCCCCCGACGGTGTACGTGCAGAGGGAGGGGCAACAGGTCAGTATCACCTTGTCAGCTGTGCTGGTGCAGCGCAGTGATCGGGCGATACGGTCCCTGCCACAGTGCGAACGACATGAAACAAATGCCATGCGAGACTCACCTAATTGTCCACAGCTGCACGCACCGACAGGCGGATGCCATGCCGTACATACAGCGGCAAACGTCCCGGATCATATTTTGTCACGTCGCTATGCTTGCCCGAGTCAACGGCATTCTCAAAAGCCTGCCGCCCTCGAGGGTTTTGATAACTGCGACAAGAGGGGATTGCACATGCGGCGGCGATCAAATTGTCCGCAGGGGCCAAGACTGCACACTAGGGTAGCCGTAGCGGACTTGTCATGACACGGAGGACACGGCCGCCGGTAGATTTGCGCTGCAGCGTGCTCACATCACGTTGCATTGAGATGGTTGAGAACTTGCAGCTGGTAGCCGATATAAGCTTCAGCCGACTCTTGTACGTTTGAAAAGCAGGGTCGCAACCTGGAGAGAGCATGATTCCACGGACAGAATTCCTGGGAGACTGGGACGGCAGATGCGACGCGACGGAGCGTGTTCAGGTACGGCGGCCAGCAGAAGGAGACGCGGAGGAAGCGAGATTGTACAGGTGGGTTGCGAGGGAAGGACGGGGGTGGGACCGTGGGTGGACTGCACAGTTGACCTGTACCACTTTGTAGATGATCTCATGCGCTCAAGCCCTGCTGCTGGTAAGTTGTCGGAGGTTGCAGTCAAATGCGGACGCAGGGCTTGTGAGAGATGTGGTGAGTTC
>NW_006767182.1:0-2676 GCF_000275845.1 Dichomitus squalens LYAD-421 SS1 | reverse complement strand
CGAGGTGTTGTTGCGATCTGTTAGCAGGAAGAGGTTCAGTAGATGAGCCATGTGCAATGTTGGTACTCGGTCCAGCTTCCTTGTCGAGCGCTCATCCCCGAAAAACTTTGGCACCGTTTCCTAGGAATCCTGTATATGATGCATATTTTTCCGAAGGTATTTGAGGTACAGAAGATGTGCAGTAGAATACCGGCCATCGAGCGTGACCTTGCGCCACAAGACGGTCCTTCATTGTCAATCTCCGCTCGAGCGCCTGTGCGCGCGAATCTGCACACTCGGGTCGGAGTCTTAACCGGCAGTTCTCGGCATATGTGACTTTTCGTGACCACTCCGCGGAGAAATGTCCGAACACTGGGGTCAAGACCCACTCCTCGCCCTCCCGTCCTCTCACTTCTGAACGGAGTGCTTTCATACATCTCAGGTGTGTTCTATCATGGTAGATGCATGATCCTACAAATTTACATGATTATCGCCGCAGAGGGGAGGGAGCGACGCGGCGAACAGTTGTACTGGGCGCTCAGTTGTCCGAACACTGGGGTCGCGATAGTACGGCTTGATTAGACGGCAAGACGGCCAAATGGAATGCTGGTGGCTGAAGGGCGGTCAACATGTAAAAGAAAGATCTCTCCCCGAAACCTCCCATTATGACCGAGCAGAGTGGTGAAGGGGTATCTTAGACATTGAATGCACAAGTTCTCTCGTGGCGATTTTCAAGTTGGAGCCTAGTTCTCGAGATATTGTAAGAATCAAAAATCTACACGAGAGAATATGTTCTACACATCATTCCCTACAACTTTTGAGTGAGCATCCCAGGCTCAAAACGCGCTCAGAGCGCAAAAGAATGTGAGCGCCGTGCCCACTGGGAAGGGGGAGAGGATTAAGCGCCTCTCAGCCACCGACCAGCATCAGTAAATCAGCACATAGGAAGGCAATGCAAGGACAGGATTCGTCTGCAATGGTAGCATTCGTTAGATATGGCAAAGGGATGGTGAATTCTGGTGGGCCTTGCCATATCTCCCTCAAAGTATGACCGGGGCTTACCTTACTTCGTGTGGAGTCTGGCCATAGCGCACCGGCATCTGTTCGCATCTGTTCATCTGCTGTGAATTAGATATGCTATACTATTCTCGCAGTTAGAATGATAACAGAGATGGCCTTATTTTATTATTTCTTCTGCCAAGTATGTAGTATGTACAGGTCACAAGGTATGCGGACATGGTCATAATAATGAATCACAACGCCACTGTCACACCAAATGCACGAGGCCGCAAGCCGAGCTCGGATCTGGATGAGAACCCTATTGTGACACAAACGTCATGAGAGGTTGTCCGTGCCCCACAGCGGGAGATAACAGACCCGGGTGAGTAACAGAGAGACTTCCTAACTGTCTGTAAGCCCAGCCAGTGAGGCGACCGAAAACTCGGATGCCCACCTACCTTACAGGAGAAGAGCTCTAGTGGTTGACTTACCTATACCAAGTGAATACCGATGCATAAATGCACGTCAATGACCTACTGTGACTTTCTTAGGCTAGCTACATAGAGAGAGAACTCGGAGGGAAGAGGGAGATAGACCTATAGGCAAGATGAGAGTGGGAGGAAGATGAGTTGGGGCAATCCACGTCCTGGGACCAAGCTATTTATGCCGAGCAAGGACTCGGACGTGTCATCGCGACCAAGTGGCGTCGGCGTGTAAGCTGCACGGCGCCTCATTCGAGACAACATTGTAGGCCAGGAGACGGCGTGGCTGATGCCATGGCTTGCCAGGTTCCTTCTGGCAAGCAACAACCTGTTAGGACTTTGACATCCGATAGACGAGCGCCGGCCACTGCTTGCCGGGATTCGCCGGTATGGCCATGCTCGGCCATAGGATGCACCTTTTGCTGATGAGAGTGGTAGTGGTCACTGTGCCTTCATGTCCTACACTGGAGTGAGCCATGCTCATCTCGGCTAAGCGAAACAATTCACAATGCATATAATACTTCTTACACATCTGTACTATGGTTTATCCTGCCTATGAGGGGAACAAACCCTTGGAAGTCCCATTATACCACCAAGATCCTCGAGAGCGCCATCGGAGTCGAGCATCAAGGTCGGGTAGATGAGAGCGGAAGACTATCTCTGAGCGCTATCGTTATATAAGCAGAACATCGGTGACGCGCTCGCTGGCCCGAAGGGGTAGGTGGCGCGTCACGAGAGGGAGAGAGGTTCGCTCGAGGGATAGACAGGGTATGAGTATCTCGATTGAACGCTGGAGTTTGTACATACAGATCTGGGTTTATATACGGTTCATGGGCGCTATAACAGCTCTAAGGTTCGGGAAGACTCGGGCTAGATACGAGTGAGATAAGAGAAGCTGAGAGATCGAGGAGAGACAATCCCGAAGCACGGAGTCGATCAGGTACGAAGGGAGAGAAGAGAAGTAGCGCGTGACGCGGGCGCTACATACGCCCTCCTGGACGACCGCGCCGGTGCGCAGGCGGGGCGTCCACGTTCAGGACGCGTTCGTATCGTCCTTGGTCTCGTCGGGGTTGAATTCCATGGCCGTGTCCTCCCCGCCCGCGTGAGGGGTTTCGGACGCGAAGTCCGGGACGTTGAGGAGTTGAGAGAGGCCGATGTCCCCCCCTGGGGAACCCGCGTTCGAGGGCGACCCCGCCTCGAAACCCAGGTCGAGACC
>NW_006767181.1:0-2677 GCF_000275845.1 Dichomitus squalens LYAD-421 SS1 | reverse complement strand
GGTGACTCACGCGTCAGCAGGGGCGCTTACTCATCGGAGGGAGCCCGGACTTAGCATGACTCAGGTATCAGTCATGAGGACATCATGTGACAGGTCAGGAGGCAGGACATGAGTCAGCAGACTCTGACCAAGCAGGGACAAATAGGTACCTGGTCTGTGCACCATTGCATTTGTATAAATAGTAGGGAGTCTGAGGCAGGGAACCTCAGACTTGATCTTCTCGTCGATCCCCCATCTCCTCTGTAGGTAGCTAGCAGCCCTACCTCTCACTGCCCCTTCTAGTCTAGGAAATCTACTTCGTTGCATCATCTCTTGCTGTGTCACTTGGAGTTGCTTCGCCCCTCAGCACCAACCCCATCACCAGTAAGCTTGTCTTTGTTTATCTGGTGGCACAGCTCGTTGGCTGTGACAGTCGCACAGGCCAGAATTGATGCGCTCCTTGAGTCCATGCAGCTTTGGGGATCAAAGGACAAGATGTATGAGTTTGCACAGGTCAGTGTGTTATACCTTGGCGGCAGTTTCCACGTGCGTGTCGTACTTGACAAATTTTCTTGCTAGTTGCCATCCCACGACCGTGAGATGGTGCTGATGCTCCATCTCCTCAAACTTACAGACACGCTCAACACGGAACAGGGTGGCTTTGAAGCCTTACGGGACGAAGTTGTCGCCCTGAAGAAGTATGTGAGTGGCAACTGGGTGTCATCAAAGATTCAAGAGGTATGTGAGTGTTCCGTCCTGATTGCATAAGCACATTCCCATATGACCATGAACTTGCTAGGAGCTTCTCACCAGCCTCCTTGGCCACTGGCTCATCAAGCCATGTGTCTCCTATGACAAGATTCACCTTCGTGTTGCGGTGAGGCATCTATGGGGTGGCCTCTTGAAATTCCCAAGCCCTGATCCTTTGTTAGCGTTATGTGCACCTGCGTGCTGAATGGCTCCATCTTGCCATCTATGTCACTGACCTGGTTGCCAGAGCAGTGGTTGACAGGTTCTTACGGTACAAAATTGGCCAGATGAAAAGCACCTACCGCAAAGAGGTCTGTCCTGTTTACATTCTGATGCAGCATTACAAGTACTGAAACTATTGTAGATATTAGCCTCTGTCAAGGACAAGAAGAAGCTCAATGATTTTGCTCACACTATGCTCGTAAAGTACCACTGCCCCATTGTTCCATTGGACCCACCGCAATACACTTTGGCAGTGCTTGCTTTCTTGGTATGTGCGGTCATTGTTCCCATGTGTAAACATTGCTGACGGTACATATAGCGCAGCGTTGCCACCGAGATGTTGCAAGACGGTGATGAGAAGAGGTACTGGCGCAAGGTCGAGACCAAGCTTGCTGACCTGCATAGCGAGGACCACAATGGTGAAGACTGTAAGGACCCACGTTAGATAGTGTATAGGTTTCTTTACCATGATATTGTCCCAGTAAGCTAATTACTTAGCCTAGGTGGGAGCTTGATATCATTGCGAAGGATAGAGAGACGATCAGCAGCGTGACAAATGTCAACCGTCTGCAGCGGTCGACCTCAAGCGCCGCTCTGGCCCCCGTCGCTGAACCTCCCACCCTCGGTGCCCCCGCAATAGCATTTGCTCAAGATATGGAAGCGAACACTGATGTCCTTGACTCCAGTCATGTGCCCCCTTCATTCAGTCTGTATGGGGCAAGTGCGGTGCCGCACAATTTCCCTGCACATACCTTTGACAGCGATGTTCAGCTTGATTCGCTTGGTGACATAGCTAGTACTATAGAGTCTGCCTTGTAAAGTTGTTTTGCATATTGCATGAGCTCGCGAAGAATAATGATGTCTAGCTTCGCTCTGATATACACATGATTGCGACATTGGGATTCCTATATGCACGATGTTTAAAAGCGGCCGCTGTTAGCGCCCATGTTGGTTGCCTGGAGGGCCCTCGTAATCTATATGACTCGCTCGGACTGTGGAATTCCATCGAATTTGTTGGCCACTGGGATCCACTGGCTTTTCCCTGGATTTCCACCATCATCTGTACCACTGGCTGGCCACTGGCTCCCATCTGGCAGTGTAGCTTGGCTTCTTGTAACAAGCTGGGTGTCTAGTTGGCAAGCTGAGCTAGCTGGATAAGCCGGCCCGGCTTGGCGGCAACACTAAGCAAAAGTGTAAAAATATCCTACAGGATTGCGGACATTGCCTGAAGCGCCAGTTGTGGCATGGTCTTGCAATACCGGAAATGTATTCCGAGAGCGCGTAATACCGGCAATACCTCGCAATACCTGCGATAATGCGAAATATTGCCCGGTATTGCTGATTGATAAACTCGGGGCTGTGAAGACAAGGATTAGATCCGACTAGAGTCGAAGCAAGATCTTCAGTCAGTAAGGAAAGACTATATTGCAGCAACGAACTGTACCTAGAGTCGAAGCAAGACTACAAAGGTTAAGTAAGTAACTACAGGTTAGAGATAGATGTAACGAAGTACTCACTCTTCAGTCAGTAAGGAAAGACTGAAGAGGGAGGACGCAATCTGAAGTCCTTATATACTACAGAGAAGTGTCCATGACTAATCAAAGAGTGGTTAGTCACATGTACCATAGTGCGATGAATAATACGATGGTGAAAGAATTGCGACGTATCGCACCATACGATGAGTAAGAGATGAGTAAGGCATAGACCTGTCTAGACCGTTCTGGAG
>NW_006767180.1:0-2678 GCF_000275845.1 Dichomitus squalens LYAD-421 SS1 | reverse complement strand
GATACGGCCAGTAGATAGGCCCATGTCACACCTCGAGTCCATCATAGGACTATACCGCCATTTCATACTAACGGATCAGTTCGCTGTAGCAGCGCGCGAGTTTGCGAGCGTTCGATTCGAACCTCATAATAGCGGGGTATCGAGGCTGTATGACCGACTGGTCTATTACGCGGAACGAATGTTCCAGCCGCCGACTCAACAGGACATCAAGGAGCGGTTTGTAGCAGCGCTACCCGCTTTCATCGAGCGCGAGCTGACTATCAGCCAGGGCCTGCACATTTGCCGCGACGACTTCGCGACATTCGTGTCTGCCGCGCGCGAGATAGAGGAAGCAATGGCTTCCTTTAGGTCGCATCGAGGGCATGATGGGTCATAACAGCGGACGTCGACGTCGACGCCGCCGCGCCATAGCTCGACTTCCAAAGGGAAGTACCGAGCGGATCGACCCCCTTCTCAACAGGCCCCACAACCTCGATCAGGCGGTTCGGGTCAGAGACCGGAACGGAAAGGGCAACCTTTCTGTAAGGATGGTCGACCACATCGTCAAGAGGTACCGCGACAGGGACAGTCGAAATCGACGCCTCCCAACGTCGGATCACCGGGGGGTAACAACCCCAATGTCAAATGCTTCAAGTGCGGCGGACAGGGTCATATTTCGACTGACCCAAAGTGTCCGCAACATGGCAAGTCCAGCCGTATGTACACCCAGCGAATCGTCAACGCTGATGACTTAGACGGTGAGGCCGATGGCCTCTCTCAGCAGATCCTACAGCAACAGAGCGGTCCAGAGGACATACTTGGAGAGGTCCAGGGTGACGTCGATGACGACGTGGATCTACCGGAGTCGGATTACGACGCCTACCACTTAGACTACGATTCTCCAGAGGATGAGCCTGACTGGGATGACGACAAAGGCCGCCGTGACGAGTTCTAAGTCATGCGCGCCGAACCCGTCTTCACGACCCCGGACGAGGAGAAGGAGGCGGTTCCGTCTTCCATCGAATACGATGCAAAGCGTATCCTGCAGTCCTTCCAATTGGAAGCCACGACCGCACCTACCAAATCCCTCACGAACACGTGGCTGTACGATTCCCGTATACGCCGGTTGAAGGATCCAAAGGATCAACCAGTGCGCGACCTGGAAGCCCAGCAGCCGATATGCATCGAGACGATGATTAACGGCGTGCCTGCGTACACCCTGATTGACACGGGTTGTACGATGGTGGCCATGTCACCAGGGCAGGCCTTCATCTCCAAGGCGGATCGAATCGATCTGCAGGAGCAGATGAGCCTACAGCTGGGCACGAAGGGCAGCCGCACGCGCATCAACCACGGTGCCCGAGCCATGATTAAGGTTGGCTCGATGAGCAAGCCGTGTTATTTCGACGTGGTCGATATCGACCGTTACGACGTAGTCCTTGGGACGCCTTTCCTGAAGAAGCACAATGTTGTGCTTGACTTCAAGAACCGCTCCGTCAAGATTGACAGAGTGCCCATTGGCATCTATACGGCTGTAGAAGAAGCTGAAGTCCCGCGTCTTCGAGGCGAAGCGCGTAAGCAATGCATCGTTGCTCAGCTGAAGGAGACAGCGGAATGCGCTGTACGACGACAGTAGGGGTCCGCAGCGGGAACAACCGCGGCGGAGCCTCCCCACTCCCGTTTTGCAAGAAGCAGAGTGTCGTTCGGAGGGGAGGGGAGCGGTACTACGACCGCCTCTCGCGACACGGTACCCAACTTGGCGTCCAACTGGATGTCGGAGAAAGGTCAACCGTCACGACCTGAACGACACCAAGGACGCAAAGAAGACGTCAAGATACCGAGACTGGCAGAACGAGTCGTTCCGTCGCAACATTCATCAACCCAACCAAAGTTGGACCTCTATGAAATGCCAGATCCATTGGGGCTGAATGAACTGTTCATGGCAATGTTTGAGGATTTCCTCGAAGACGAGGAAATTCGTAAGACACACCGCGAACCACCGCCGCCGGGCAGCGAGGAGGAACGCCTCCAGCAGCTCCGCGACAAGTGGTACAAAGACTGCGAGGACATCATGCGATCTCCTCCGGATGGCCTCCCTCCATGGAGAGTGGTCAACCACCGAATACCGCTCATCAATCCCGATAAGCGGTACAATTACTGGTTGCCCCGAGTCCCTAGGATGATCAAAGATGATCTCCTGGACAAGATCAACCGGTACGTCAAGGCGAAATGGTGGCAAGAAGCTCACGCTCCTCAGGCCGCTCCGCTTCTTTGCATTCGCAAAAAGAACGGCAAACTACGAACAGTAGTTGATGCCCGTCAGCGGAACGACAACACCATCAAGGATGTCACACCGCTACCCGACCAGGACCAAATCCGAATGGATGTGGCGCAGTCCAAGTACAGGTCGAAAATTGACCTGTCGGACGCGTACGAGCAGATTCGAATCGAATTGCAAGACGTGTCGAAGAAGTGTTTGCGACTCCATTCGGAGTCTTTGAGAGTCTGGTCATGCAGCAGGGCGATTGTAACACCCCTGCCACGTTCCAACGGTTGATGACAACCCTCTTTCGCGATTTCATTGGACGATTCGTCCACGTCTACTTAGACGATATCTTTGTATTCTCGGACTCGATAGAGGACCACGAGAAACACTTGAAGCTTGTGTTCAACAAGCTTCGTGAAGCCAAACTGTACCT
>NW_006767179.1:0-2679 GCF_000275845.1 Dichomitus squalens LYAD-421 SS1 | reverse complement strand
AGTTCGAGAAGACAGAGGTAGAGTACCTCGGCCTGATCATCCGTGAAGGCAAAGTGGCCATGGACCCGGTCAAGGTCAGGGCCGTCACAGCGTGGCCAGCCCCCAAGAACCTGCGCAACCTACGCGGCTTCCTAGGGTTTGCCAACTTCTACCGTCGATTCATCCGAGACTTCTCTAAGCTCGCGAGACCGCTCAACGACCTGACCAAGAAGGACGTTCCCTGGACCTGGGGAACTGCACAGCGACTGGCCTTCCAAGCCCTCAAGGATGCGCTTACTGTTACGACTGACTGTCGAGCGAGTAAGTGGAGACGAGCGAGGCAGGCAGGAGCACCGATGAGCTCTGATCGCAGTGAGACTGGAGCGGAGCTCAACAGGCAGGACTGGAGACAAGAGGTCGAAACTAGAGTCTCCAGGTAGCAAGGAATCCAGCTATATACAGGGAACGAACAATGGGCGCTAGAGAACAATAGCGTCACCATGGGTACGGAGTACAAGGGGTGTAGGACAATAGCAGACGTGGGGACAAAGGGAGCTATTGTCCGTGTGTGGACAAAGGGAAACCGTAGCGAGTAGTGAACAATAAGGAAACGTACGAGGCAGTGGTCCGAATCGAAAAGGAAACGTAGCGCTGTGAGGGCGGTTCGTGACATTTACGAGCGAACCTGTGCTCGTCTCCTGGGATCCGGCTCGGCCCACGCGGATCGAAGTGGACGCCTCCGGCTTCGCGACCGGAGGAGTCCTACTGCAGAAGCTGGGCGACGACCTCTGGCATCCGGTAGCCTACCGATCGGAGTCGATGGCTGAGGCGGAACGGAACTACGAGATTTACGACCGAGAGATGCTGGCAATCATCCGTGCTCTCGAAGACTGGCGACACTACCTGGAGGGACTCCCCGAACCCTTTGAGATCGTCACAGATCATCGTAATCTGGAGTACTGGCGCACCGCACGAAACCTCACCCGTAGACAGGCTCGGTGGTCTCTATACCTTAGCCGCTTCGACTTCCGCCTTACACATAAGCCTGGCAAGACAAACACCCAAGCCGACCCCCTCTCTCGCCTCCCAACTCACCAGACTACAGATGCAGAGGACAACCGGGATCAGATCGTGCTGGGACCCGAACGGTTCATCTCTCTGTCGGCCACCCTCATGGATACGAGCACCCTCGAGCAGGAGATTCGAGATGCACAGGTGCTCGACCCCGAAGTAGTCGAGGCTCTCCGTATTCTCAAGGAGAAGGGCCCTCGGAAGCTGGCGAATGGGCTGTTAGAGTGGGAAGTGCGCGATGGGCTCATCTACCGGCATGGGAAGCTCTACATCCCTCCTGGTGAAGACCTTCGCAAACGAGTCACCTTCCTCTGCCACGGCGTGATCACTGCTGGACACCCGGGACGGAATGGAACTATTGAGCTGGTCAGTCGTCTCTACTGGTGGCCTCAGCGGGACTTGTTCGTTCGCAAGTACGTCGAAGGCTGTGATACCTACCAGCGTCGGAAAGCCCCTCGTCATCCTCGAGGCACGCTCCAACCCCACGACGTACCTGAAGGCCCATGGCAGACGATGGGAGTAGATCTCGTTACTGGACTTCCCCCTGTACGTGGGTACGATGCGATCATTGTCTACAGCGACCACTACAGTAAGCAGGTCCACGTGCTACCCACCACGACAGACGTCTCTGCCGAAGGAGTCGCGGACATCCACTACCGGGAAATCTTCCATCTCCATGGTGTCCCAGAGAAGGCCGTATCCAATCGAGGACCCCAGTTCATGGCACGTTTCATGAAAGCCCTGTACGAGAAGTTTGGCATTCAGCGCGCACTCACCACGGCATATCACCCCCAGTCCAACGGTCAGACTGAACGGGCAAACCAGGAAGTAGAGAAGCACCTACGTCTCTTCTCCAACCTGCGACAGGATGACTGGGTAGACCATCTGCCGACGACCGAGTTCGTGCTCAATAACCATGTCCACTCGGGCCTCCAAGTGTCCCCCTTCGAGATCATCTACGGCTACCAGCCCAACTTCACTGTACCCATCGGCGCTCCCACTAAGTTCCCAGCGCTAGACAAGTGTCTGGAACTGTGGCGCGACGTGCGGAAGGACGCGGAGGCAGCTCTGCGTATGGAGAAAGCAGCCATGAAGGAGTTGTTCGAACGTGACAAGCCAAAGCCCCACGAGTTCAAGCCCGGAGACCGCGTCTGGATGGACTCACGGGATGTCGCCATCCATCAGGCCAGCCGCAAACTGGGACCACGACGACTTGGACCATACGAGGTACTGGAACGCACCGGCGAACTCACGTACCGACTTCAACTACCCCCCTCGATGCAGAACCGACATGCAGTCATTCACGTTGACCGTCTCACACTCTGGACCGGGAACGACGTCAACGGCATACTCCCACCCCCACCGGAACCAGTTGAAGTCGAAGGCGAACTCGAGTACAAAGTCAAAAAGATTGAAGACAGCCGCACCTACCGCAACCAGTTCCAGTATTTGGTCAAGTGGAAAGAATACGACGAAGGCCAGAACAGTTGGGAACCGGCGAAGGACCTCACTCACTGCCAAGAGTTGATCGACGAGTTTCACGAACATAACCCCACCGCCCCACGTCGGATCGCAGCCTCTATCTTTCAATCCCTCCTGTCACAGTTTTCTCGTGCCACGTGACCTGGG
>NW_006767178.1:0-2681 GCF_000275845.1 Dichomitus squalens LYAD-421 SS1 | reverse complement strand
AGAGGGAGGACGCAATCTGAAGTCCTTATATACTACAGAGAAGTGTCCATGACTAATCGAAGAGTGGTTAGTCACATGTACCATAGTGCGATGAATAATACGATGGTGAAAGAATTGCGACATATCGCACCATAGGATGAGTAAGAGATGAGTAAGGCATAGACCTGTCTAGACCATTCTGGAGTAGTACGGATTGTCCTAGACAGTACCAGAAGAGTCCGGAAGCATAGCTATAGTACACGAGCAGAGAGTCCCAAATATGGTAACATACTACATAAGCGACTACAGCTAAGCGCTAGGAGACGCATAGCCTCGTGTAGTCCGGACCGGATACGTCCAAGTTCAACATCAGCTTGTCTATACGAAGACTGAGACTCTGTCAACCCCGAAGTCTACGTCCTCCCTGTGGAGAATGTTCTGATGACAGAGTTTCTCGTCTCCTCAGTCTCCACAGACTCCCCAGACGACTTCCAGACACTCTCTTACCGCTAAATGGAGACCAAAAAATGAGTACTTACGTTGAATGTCGCCGAGACGCCATTGACAAAGAGAGCGACGGCCCGAACGTCTTCGGCAGAGCTGAAGTGTTTCGAACGCGTCTCCGTGAGGAGATAGAGGCGAGGTTCAAGAGATTCAAGAGTGGCCATAGTTATTGGTGTGTTGTGAGTGAGAGAGGGGACATGAGTAGTATGGGGTTCGAGACGGCTGTCGGTGTTATATGAGTGCTACGCAGACAGCTTGCGTGCGCTGTCCGAGAAAGAGTTTGCGCTACAGGAGTGAGTACTTACTCTAAAGATCCGACTGTGTCCACGCGGCTGTTGGGAAACGTGGTTGGGTGGTGGTCTTGTAGTCACAACAGGGAGAACAGTCGGGGGTCCGTCGATACGAGGTGGCGTTTCACAAGGCGCGCTAGCATTGCCAAATGCGGGAAGCCAGTTACCGCTTGTGGTAAGGGCGCCTCGTGTACGCCAGATTGCGATGTGAGCATATCGCGCGAGTTGTGGGTGATACACGAGGTTGTTCTTGGCAGGAAGCTGAATAAGAAATCGGAACTGGAGGTAGGGTGCTGAGAGAGGCAGGAGAGACGAGATAGTAGTACGTAGAGATGCAGAGGATGTGTTCGGAAGTGAAGACGTGGAGTTGTCAGATTAAGTGCTCTTTTGACAGGTTAAGCGCTCTCCGCCGTGGGTGGTGTGCTGTAATAGAAGCACATTGCCGTCGCTACACTCCATTGTCCCACACTGAAAAAAGACGAACGTGTTGTCACCGCTCTCTTCCTCTTGTCCACTCCCCCAGTGCTCATTAATCTGTCACCAGCAGTCAGAACTTTCGACTTATTACCATTCAGACCTCTCGGACTTCGAGCCCGACGCGGTTTGCCATCCCTCCGATTATCAGCCATGCTGACTGAACGCACTCGGAGAAAAAAACAACCAGAGCCTTATCAGAGCGGTACGTGCACTGTTTTTTGATACTAGTCACCTGCAGGCGATTATAGCCTGCAGGGACTGATCCACGAGGCTACGATGCCTGCACCACCACCTGCCTCACACCGCACTCATAGTGCGTATGGGTGTCATGTGTGCGCTGCCACGTGTTGTGTATGCAAAAACAAAGTCTCTGATTCGCTTATCTAGGCTATTGCGCAATTTGGCTGAGAAAATGAGGCCATAGAACAATTGGCAAACGGGGAGTACAGAGGAACGGGGAGTACGGACAGACACTAAGTACGCTCGGACACGGAGTACGCTCGGAATATAAAAAGCACAGGGATCTCGGGACCAGGTAAGTCGAGTCCTCACTCTGTGGTAGCCCTTGCTTCTACGCTGCTTACATTCTTGCTAAACAACCACTACGTTATGTCTCAGCCTTACCCCACCCCTCGCGACACCCGCTCGAAGCGCTGCCATGAGACCGAGTCTCAAGGTAGCGATCCTGCACCTCTCGGCACCGCTCCTACCTCCAAGTCTGCCAGCACCACTCGAGCTATTCCAAGCTCGCAGGTGGCCGCAACTGCTGCCAAGTGTTATGACTGACTGTCGAGCGAGTAAGTGGAGACGAGCGAGGCAGGCAGGAGCGCCGACGAGCTCTGATCGCAGTGAGACTGGAGCGGAGCTCAACAGGCAGGACTGGAGACAAGTTGTGTATTGAGCGAGGTATCTACAGAGCGAAATACACGATGGCTTACCTGGAGACAAGAGGTCGAAACTAGAGTCTCCAGGTAGCAAGAGATCCAGCTATATACAGGGAACGAACAATGGGCGCTAGAGAACAATAGCGTCGCCATGGGTACGGAGTACAAGGGGTGTAGGACAATAGCGGACATGGGGACAAAGGGAGCTATTGTCCGTGTGTGGACAAAGGGAAACCGTAGTGAGTAGTGAACAATAAGGAAATGTACGAGGCAGTGGTCCGAATCGAAAAGGAAATGTAGCGCCGTGAGGGCGGTTCGTGACACCAAGAAGCGCAAGGATGACTCCAACGATCCGGCCACTGCCAAGCCTGTCAAGAAAGGGGCCCCTACTGGCGAGAAGGGCAACAAGGCTGGAGCTTCAGACGAGCCTATCACCCTCTCTGATGGTGAGACCTCTGCCATCGACAGCGATGGCCATGAGGGTGTATCTGCTGTCAAGGCTTCTGCCCGCACGGCTGCACAGCTCGCTGGAGTGCAGGCGGAGAAC
>NW_006767177.1:0-2686 GCF_000275845.1 Dichomitus squalens LYAD-421 SS1 | reverse complement strand
GACCACGTCGAAATAACACGGCTCGCTCATCGAGCCAACCTTAATCATGGCTCAGGCACCGTGGTTGATGCGCGTGCGGCTGCCCTTCGTGCCCAGCTGTAGGCTCATCTGCTCCTGCAGATCGATTCGATCCACCTTGGAGATGAAGGCCTGCCCTGGTGACATGGCCACCATCGTACAACCCGTGTCAATCAGGGTGTACGCAGGCACGCCGTTAATCATCGTCTCGATGCATATCGGCTGCTGGGCTTCTGGGTCGTGCACTGGTTGATCCTTTGGATCCTTCAACCGGCGTATACGGGAATCGTACAGCCACGCATTCTTGAGGGATTTGGTAGGTGTGGTCGTGGCTTCCAATTGGAAGGACTGCAGGATACGCTTCGCATCGTATTCGATGGAAGACGGGACCGCCTCCTTCTCCTCGTCCGGGGTCGCGAAGACGGGTTCGGCGCGCATGACGTAGAACTCGTCACGGCGGCCTTCGTCGTCATCCCAGTCAGGCTCATCCTCTGGAGAATCGTAGTCCAAGTGGTAGGCGTCGTAATCCTACTCCGCTAGATCCACGTCGTCATCGACGTCGCCCTGGACCTCTCCAGGCATGTCCTCTGGACCGCTCTGTTGCTGTAGGATCTGCTGAGAGAGGCCGTCGGCCTCACCGTCCAAGTCGTCGGCGTTGACGATCCGCTGGGCGTACATACGGCCGGGCTTGCCATATTGCGGACACTTTGGGTCAGTCGAAATATGACCCTGTCTGCCGCACTTGAAGCATTTGACATTGGGGTTGTTACCCCCCGATGATCCAATGTTGGGAGGCGTCGATTTCGACTGTCCCTGTCGCGGTACCTCTTGACGATGTGGTCGACCGTCCTTATGGAAAGGTTGCCCTTTCCGTTCTGGTCTCTGACCCGAACCACCCGGTCGAGGTTGTGGGGCCTGTTGAGAAGGGGGTCGATCCGCTCGGTACTTCCCTTTGGAAGTCGAGCTATGGCGCGGCGGCGTTGACGTCGACGTCTGCTGTTGTGACCCATCATGCCCTCGACGCGACCTAAAGGAAGCCATTGCTTCCTCTATCTCGCGCGCGGCAGACACGAATGTCACGAAGTCGTCGCGGCGAATGTGCAGGCCCCGGCTGATAGTCAGCTCGCGCTCGATGGAAGCGGGTAGCGCTGCTACAAACCGCTCCTTGATGTCCTGTTGAGTCGGTGGCTGGAACATTCGTTCCGCGTAATAGACCAGTCGGTCATACAGCCTCGATACACCGCCATTGTGAGGTTCGAATCGAACGCTCGCAAACTCGCGCGCTGCTACAGCGAACTGATCCGTTAGGATGAAACGGCGGTATAGTCCTATGATGGACTCGAGGTGTGACATGGGCCTACCTACTGGCCGTATCAGCGACGTAACCGTCTGCTGATACCAGACTGCCGCTTCACCCGTCAAGCACTGACGGGTGAAGGATATTCTCTGAATATCCAAGTCCGGTCCCCTCAGTCTGAGGGTGTCCAGATAGGACAAGAGATTCTCTAGCCAGACGTTGAAGGCATCGTTGTCGTCCTTTCCATCGAAAGGGTCGGGTGCCTTCAGTTTGATCTGCTTGAGGTATGGCGGTAGTGGTTCGTCGGGGTCTTCACCCAGACACTTGTCGAATATGCTCAGGATCATGCTGATTCCGAGACTGTCTCGGAGATTGGTGTGGTCAGGGCTCGCCGCTACCTGGCTTGGCGTACCCATTAGAGGCAGCTGATATCCACCAATGGTGGACGTCGCTCCTACGTATGGGGCGGCCGAAGCGGCTGGATGCACCTGTGGTGCACTAGGCCGGTTGCGATGCCCACTTATCGAGCCCATGTTCGAATGAACGTGAGTGGGCGGTGCTGACACGCCGAGTGCGACGTAGGGAGGGTAGGCCGCTAACGGCGACGATCTCGTCGGCGCGCGGTGGGCGTTATCCTGTCCAAAGTGGACGCTCCAGCGACGTTCTGGCTGGGCCGCTACGTTGGTGACCCTAACCGTCGCGGCCGACTGTTGGTTCGGCGGATTCGGCGCGGACGATCGGGTGGTTTGCGGTCCGTATCCTGGGGGATACGACGGTGGTGTCCTTGAGGCGAGGGTCGTAGGCGACTCCCGACTTCCGGGACGAGACGCAACGCGGTTCGATTGACCCGCGATGCCCGCGTTCTGCTCACGCTGGTCTCGAGTACGAGCCAGTGCAGCCTCTAACCGTTGATGAAATTCAGGGGCAGGGTTACTGTTCGGTTGAACAGTTTTCCCATCCTGTATCAATCCGAGGCCCATGTCCGGCAACTCCTGCAGTTGCTCGGTCGCCGTTTCGTAGGCTGTATTTAGTCAGAACGGTGACTCGTCCGCGACCTCTGCAACCAACGGTTGCGCATATTGTTGGTTCGCGGGTTCAGGTGGTGGTGGTTGCAATTGTTGCCCCGACTGCTGTTCAGTAGTGCTCTCCTCCACTATCCTGGCGCGGCGAGTCGGATACGACTCTAGCATCCGCGACGCCCATTCGGGCGTACTTGCCTCTGGATCCAGCGCGTGGTTATGAAGCCACGTCGCCGGGGTGTGTACGCCCTCCATCTCGAGGTTCTCCGCCACGTAAAACAACGCCCTACGCGGAGACCATTCCTGGTTGGGGGCCTCAGCTATATACGCCCCAAGCTGGGCGGTGCGCCCT
>NW_006767176.1:0-2686 GCF_000275845.1 Dichomitus squalens LYAD-421 SS1 | reverse complement strand
CGCCATGCTCTCCTTTGGCCCCACCCTCGAAGCTGCTCGCCCGGTCGCCTTCGAGTCCGCACATCTCAGTGGTGCGGAACTGAACTACCCCGTTCACGAGAAGGAACTCCTGGCCATCGTCCGCGCACTCAAGAAGTGGCGGGTCGACCTCCTCGGTGTACCCTTCACGGTCTTCACTGATCATCGCACCCTAGAGAACTTCCATCGTCAGCGCGACCTTTCACGTCGCCAAGCACGCTGGCAGGAATTCCTTGCGCAGTATGACTTCGAGATCAGGTATCTCAAGGGCGAGGACAACGTCGTGGCTGACGCCTTGTCCTGCCAGGACTTCCACGAGTCGACGACCTGCGCCGCGATCACCGACTTGCGCATTGCGACACGCGCACTCCGCTTCTGCAGTAGCGGTAGCAACGAGCGGGATGGTGACACCCTCATCGCATCCGTGCCTCATGGGAGCTTGCGGATCGCCACAGACCCGACCTGGTTAGACACTATCCGCGAGGGATATAAGTCGGACAAATGGTGCCTTCGTCTCCGGGAAAACGTAGGCTCCCTCGGCATCCGCGAATCCGAGGGACTGCTATTCGTCGGTGACCGCTTGGCGATCCCCCGTATCCCCCATGTACGCGAGGGCATTTTCCGATGCGCACACGACGCCTTGGGGCACTTTGGGTTCGAAAAGTCGTACGCAGCACTGAGAGACGCGTACTACTGGCCAAACATGCGGAAAGAGCTTGCTGAACTCTACATCCCCTCGTGCGATGACTGTCAGCGAAACAAAACCACGACGACAAAGCCTGCCGGTCCACTGCACCCTCTCCCAATCCCTCACGCTCGTGGCGAGACCGCCACCATCGACTTCGTCGGCCCCCTGCCCCCTGACGAAGGCTTCGACTACCTGTGCACTATCACGGACCCTCTCGGCGCTGACATACGCCTCATTCCCACACACTCCAACATCACCGCTGAGGACTTTGCAGTACAGTTCTTCGACAACTGGTACTGCGAAAACGGCCTACCACTCCACATCGTGTCCGATCGCGATAAGCTCTTCACGTCCGCGTTCTGGAAAGCACTGCACAAACTCACTGGCGTGAAACTGAAGATGTCGACCTCCTTTCACCCACAAACTGATGGCAGCTCCGAGCGCACGAACAAGACAGTCATCCAGTGTCTGAGATACCACGTCGCCCGCAACCAACGCGGATGGGTTCGCGCACTCCCACGCGTACGCTTCGGAATCATGAGCGCCGTCAACGCCAGCACCGGTTTCTCGCGCTTCCAGCTTCACATTGGCCGCCAACCGCGCGTTCTGCCCCCTCTGCTCTCCTCTGCTTTAGACGATGTTACTCGCGACACGCCTCCTAACGAGGCACGGCTCGCTGAGAACATCCTGTCGAGCATCCACACAGACGTCCTGGAAGTGCAGGACAACCTCCTTGCTGCCAAACTCGCGCAGATGACCGCAGCAAATCGGGGTCGCTCGGAGGACCCTCCTTATGCAGTAGGCGATCTGGTCCTCCTCTCCACGTTCCACCGTCGCAGGGACTACATGCGCAAGGGAGATAACCGTGTTGCAAAGTTTGTCGTACGCTACGACGGCCCTTATAAGATTATCCGTGCGTTCCCCGAGTCCTCCTCCTATACGCTTGAGTTACCCCCCTTCATGTCGATGTTCCCAACCTTCCATTCCTCCCTGCTGAAACCTTTCCGATCCAATGACGACTCCCTTTTCCCTTCTCGCGCGTTTTCCCCTCCTGCTCCAGTATTCACCGAAAACAGTGTAGAGGAGCAGGAGGTAGAATCCATCATAGACCACCAACGTCGGGGTCGCGGCTACCGCTTCCTCGTTCATTGGCGAGGCTTCCCCTCTTCACATGATTCATGGCTGCCCGGTGCTGAATGCAAAGACCTCGCAGCTCTTGACGCTTACTTACTTGATCACCCTTCCTTACGACCCTCGTTTCCGGAGATATAGATTGCTTTAAAGGGCGGAGGAGTGTAAGACCCACTCCTCGTCCTGGTCTTACTCGGCACACTTCACATATTACGTACGCATACACTTATATAGCCGACGACCTATACCGTGCTCTTTAGCTCTGCTCACCACGGTATAGGTACGTATTCCCATTAACATGTATCTTAGCTCTGCTCACCACGGTATAGAATTCGTTCTAGTTTACATCCTCGGAGTCAGTGAGGAGGTTCCGTGAGCCTCCTTCCAGATTGTTAAAACTCTACGCCTCTCGACGCTACATCCCTGTCCCTTCCTCTGCCCTCAACGTTCACCATTACCACCTCTCTCAGTTCACGCCAACAGAGCTGTGGCCGCTCATGCACAGACGCTGCTCTCTGCATCTGGTGGTGTCTGCCACCTTTCAACACTCGAGGACCGGTTCGACTACTCAGCAATGAGTTTGGCACCGATCCTCCGCCTCGTCCTATGTGTATGTCACCCATGTTCTTCGGTAGGTCTCTTGTACCCTTACATCGTCGTGTACATGTCTCAAAGGTTCGTTCTTGCTCTTGCTGAGTTGGTAAGTGGCTTTACTAACCCAGCCTGATTTTGTGTTCTCGGCGTGCCTAATAAGTATCTCCATGTTGCGTACTAGTAGTCCTCAATGTATTCTACCTGCTTCCAATGATCATGTGCTATGGATAAGACAAATGTCCACCAGCGTGCGAT
>NW_006767175.1:0-2711 GCF_000275845.1 Dichomitus squalens LYAD-421 SS1 | reverse complement strand
ACTGACTGTCGAGCGAGTAAGTGGAGACAAGCGAGGCAGGCAGGAGCACCGACGAGCTCTGATCGCAGTGAGACTGGAGCGGAGCTCAACAGGCAGGACTGGAGACAAGTTGTGTATTGAGCGAAGTATCTACAGAGCGAAATACACGATGGCTTACCTGGAGACAAGAGGTCGAAACTAGAGTCTCCAGGTAGCAAGGGATCCAGCTATATACAGGGAACGAACAATGGGCGCTAGAGAACAATAGCGTCGCTATGGGTACGAAGTATAAGGGGTGTAGGACAATAGCGGACGTGGGGACAAAGGGAGCTATTGTCCATGTGCGGACAAAGGGAAACCATAGCGAGTAGTGAACAATAAGGAAATGTACGAGGCAATGGTCCGAATCGAAAAGGAAACGTAGCGCCGTGAGGGCGGTTCATGACATTCAGTTTGCTGAAAATTTCCGCCACTATGCCTCGAAGTCAGGTTACGCCGACGTAGAGCTCATCCGTCGCATCGACAACCAAGTAGGCCGGAACTCACAGATTCTGATGGTCATGATAGCAATGCGGCAAGTCGAACCTATGCTAATTCTGACGAAGTGGGAACACTACCTCGACTGGGTACTCAAACTGGAAATGGAAACTCGTGGAAATCAGGCCAAATCGTCTTTGCAGCAGCACATGACTAGTCGCCCTCCACGGGACCCCAATGCCATGAACGTCGATGTGATGCGCAAACCGGAGAAACTGTCTAGGGAACAGCTCGAATGGCTTGACAAGAAGCTCTGTTTCCGCTGTGGCAAGCACAAGTTTACGACTGGCCAGAAGTGTCGCAACCCTCAGTACAAAGGTTACTACGAGCTCCCGGACATGAAGAAGCAGCCGGCCGCTCCAACCAAGATACGCACGATAGACATGCTCAATGAAGACAAATGAGAGTACATCCGCAGGACCCTCGAGGAGTTTAAGACTGCCAAGGGAAAAGGCAAGGCACCGGAAACTGAGACAGCTGCACGCATCGTCGAGGTCAAAGAACCTGGATGGGTACTTTGAAGACTGACCAAAGTATCCAACTCTGTAATCATAGAGTAGACCCAGAGGACTCTTTTATTCCGTGTTCGAATGTTATCTATCTCGCATCAGCACGTCGCCCGCGAAATTCGATCTCAAAGTTTCCCTCACTCAAGGTATGCATGAAGTTCAGTCAGAAGCCCTCCTCGATTTAGGAGCCTACTCTGGCTTCATCCACCACCGGTTTGTTCAAGAACACGGACTCACCCCATGATGCCTCTCTCGTGAAGTGCAAGTCTTCAATGCAGATGCCACAGAAAATAAGAAGGGGTTGATCACACACTATACCTGTTGTTTCCTCTGTATCGGAGATCACCTTGCTTGGCAGTCGTTCCTTGTCACAGACATCGGGCGGCAAGACATCATCATTGGCATGGTGTTTCTACATGAACATAACCCTGAACTCGATTGGAATGCAGGGAACATTGAGTTTACACACTGCCCCTCAACATGCACCCGGCACACAGTGCAGGATGAAGAACTATAGAGTTTGCAACTTCCCCGAGTGAAAGATGTTGCACAAGATCAGTACAGTGACCTCGGCCCTGAATCATGGAAGAGCACCAATCAGTTTATTTATTGGGTGAACTTCTCAGATGACCCAAGTGCTCGTCAGATGCGAGCCAGGTTAGAGGAGAAAAAGGACACCAACTCTGCAACAAAAGGTGAACAGGATCGCGAATGCTGGTCAAACCATGTACCAGAACAATACCGGCAGTATGGCGACGTCTTTTCCAAGAAAGCCTCGGAAAGAATGCCAACATGGAAGCCCTACGATCATGCAATCAAACTAGTCCCTAGAACCTCACTCCCCAAGCCAGCCAAATTGTACCCGCTCAACCTCGATGAACGGAACTTGCTTGTGTTACAAACGCCCTGTGGGGGCGTCTCTTCTTTCCTTTCTCCTCGTATCCTCTCTACCATGCATTCCCTCTTCTTACGGCACAACCCGGACACTCGTATTTACCATGGTTCCAACACTATGCTTCATATCCCCATTGTTCTCATCGCTATTGTTCTTTTCGCCATTGTACTACGTGGTCACAACACCACGTGACTCCTTTGTCCCCATTCGCTATTGTTCTCCATCGTTATTGTCCTGTGACTATTGTTCTCCAATCAGTTAGCGACCGTGTACTTTAGTATATAAGGACAGGTCTTGCACTGGGCACCCCAGTTTGACCTCTTGTACCAATCAAGCGTTCTCACTCCCTAGACCCCTAGTGACCTCGAACCCCCAGACCCCCAGTGAACCAGTGTGCTAAGCTTGTCATCAGTCTGCGTCCTCGTTGTGCATAACCTGCACACGACCCCTCGAGTGCTGACACGCTTCGCTGTAACAATGGGGACTTATCATATTAGACTAATTGTCTAATGGCGCTTTTTAGCGCTAAATTAGCTCGCTTAGCTCAATTAGCTGAGGGAGTTTTTCCTGATGTTCTCGGCTGTACATAAGCGAGCGTAAGGCTCGTGCAGGCTAGAGGTGTGGAGGGGAAGTAGCAATTACAAACGGTGCGAGGGGAAGGTCGGGGCACTGGCGGAGAGAGGTGGAACTAGGGGGTACGCTAAGTGGAGAGGAAGCGGGTTGCAGGGCTCAGGACCTGTGCGTTGCGGCCGCCCGTCTGCCCTCGGCCATTGAAGGCTAGGGTGCGGGTT
>NW_006767174.1:0-2713 GCF_000275845.1 Dichomitus squalens LYAD-421 SS1 | reverse complement strand
ATTGTCATCTTATTGGAGTCTCCCCTAAATGAGTAGTGCTAAAATAGCGCAAAATAGTACTACAGTAGTGCAAAATAGCGAAAATTAGAGGACCACATTTGCAGTAGTGCTATAATAGTATCATGTTGGCACTACATGGCACTATAGAAAAAGTGATAGTGAAGAGTAGTTATAACTAGTACCAAGTATACTAATTAGTGCTTAGTTGCACTACTGAAGAAGTGTGTCTGAATAGTAGCTCTAATGTAGAGGTCATCTCTGCTAACACTTACTAATATAGATGAGATTATCTGAATAGTGATAATTAGCATCAATTCGCAAAGGCTGTTTTTCCAGATGACCCACTGAGGGACAACTTCATGGCACCCTCTACCCAATCTCTGAACGACTGAATTAGCATCCCTTGATAGTTAATTGTTTCGTAGACAGGTGTTTCTGTGTAACACAAGTCAAGATCAAACCATGTAATAAACTGATAGTAGAATGCCGTTTGTTCTTCACCTTCAGCCCCCTGTACATGTCGGCTCTCGAAAGTATACCAGAGAGCTGCAAGTGCATGAGCTTTGTAGGTGACATTGCTTCAGTGAGAGATGGAGCACTAACCGAGAGAGCGAACTTGGCCTAGCTTTCGGGTCTCTAAACCTTGCAGTATCATGCCTTGCAGTCCGGGGTGACATTGTATTACTTGCTGTATATTATGTATGGACCTAAAGGCATTATGGATAGGGGGTAGTTCATCTTGAACTCTATGAAAGAGCAGCTGATGAACAACCCAGGCTGCGAGCTTTGCTTTGTCACCCTCCAAGTCGCTCAAATAGGGGGTAAGCAATGCCACGAAGGGTTTGATTTCCTGGTCAAGCTGATCGTGCGGGAATAATTGGGACCCTGGAAAGGTGCGCTTCCAATCCTTGAATAACTGTAATGTATGTGATCAGTAGACGTAATGAAACGCAAAATCCTTGCGAATATGGCTTACATCAAGCTTCAACATAGTTGCTAAATGTAAAGGAGTTGTGTCTGACACTGGACGATTTGGAGTAGGTATTGGGTCTCAGCAGCAGGCTATTGCCTCGTTTATATATGAGGGCCTCTCTGGGTTGTCAATATGATCGCATGATGTTCCGGTGGTATGTCTCAAGTTTACATTCTACATGCACGCTACGGTTTCACTTCTACGGCGCATCAGCATAGATGATTTCCGCGGATGCAGATTGAGCAGATAATGATGTACCCTAACGACCTCGCAACAATCAGCACGGCATCCTGAATACAATAGCAAGACTCAATTCGCCGCTCAGGTCCATTTTGTTTCGGCATCCTATGTAACGACTCACCAGTCACACATGCTTACATGCGTGCATAGTGGCATAAAATATGTGGGCTGCATGTGGCGTTACCACTGGCAGCTGTTCTCTTGATGCGAATTTCTAAAACTGCACTCTCGCACCGCTACACGCCTCGAAAGCCCACAGCTGCGCGATGCTAGATTCACACAGATAGGCGCACAGTAAGGTATAAATGTCTTATCAACACTAGACCACGAATCATCAATCAACTCCGACATAACAATCACCTCCTTACAATTGTCATGGACTTCCCTCCCAGCACTGGCACCGCAACACGCACCTCGAAGTCAGTACTAAGCCTCTCCATTCCTTCACAGTACTATACCTCACCTCGACTGCTTTCAGTATGGACACTAAGGCAGAACACTACCCCGCCGATCGACACGAGATGAAACCCGAGGACTTTCTGTTGGCGTGCAAGCGCCGACGAAGTCTCGAGAACGTTGGGTTTCGTACCTGAGCGCCTGCGCCCACATGGCGAGCTTATCGCCCACCACCATCAGTCGCGGGCGCTCCCCGTCGCTCACTTATACCGACGTTCGTGTCGACCAGTGCCTCAGTCTTTTCCCCACTGAGGCACTGGTGAGCCCTCTAGGTATTCTATGCTGTATGCCCATATGTACTGACCATGTCCTCGTCATGTAGATTACATTAGGTACCTAGTTATACAATACTTAGTCTTTTCCCCACTGAGGCACTGATTACATTAGATCCTACCGTAGTCGGCCCGTAACCCCGTTAATAGGTTATGAGCCCTGACGCTCACACACACCATGGCCGACATCCACAAGATTGTACCCGACCCCCTATCGCAAACCGAGGCCACTACGAGCTCGAAGATCCCGGCACTCAACGAGGACGGCTCGAATTGGGTCCTGTATAAGGCCCAGTTCTTAGCCGCCGTTTACGCGAAGGGCCTCCGGCGCTACCTTGAGGGTACGGAGCGCGTTCCGCAAGCGCCCACGGCTCCTGGTGTGGACTCCGACGCCGACGAACGGTACGAGACGGCGGTCGACAAGTGGCTGGGCAACCACTCGACCATCAAGACACTCCTTTTCCAGACGGTTCCCGAGTCCCTCAAGCTCGACATCGCCTCCAAGAGCCGTGCCAACGAGGCATGGGCGCTTGTATCTGCCAAGTATGACAACCAAGGCGACTTCGTTCAGGTCAACATCCTCAACCGCATGCACCAGCTCCGATGCGAGGAGGGAGGCGACCCCCGACCGGTCCTCACCCAGCTTGCGCGACTTCGCTCAGAGTACGCGACGGCCGGTGGTACGCTCTCGGACGAGCAGTACAAGGTCTTCATCCTCGGCATCCTCCCGCTCTCCTACCGTCCCTCTATCCGCGCCATTCAAGCCTCCGCC
>NW_006767173.1:0-2728 GCF_000275845.1 Dichomitus squalens LYAD-421 SS1 | reverse complement strand
ATAAGCATGCCTCGACAGACCATGAGAACGGGGAGAACGCGAGCTCGGAGTGGCATGTGTCGACAACAACGGCAAATGCAACGGTAGAAATCTTTGATAGCCAAGTAGCGCTTTCGCCTCTACTTCCGAAGAGCTGTATGCAAGTTTGTGTACGCGCTTCATGATAATGATATTCTACTAGTGCACCGGAGTGAATGTAAACAGGAAAACGGCGCAGTGAGTCTAATTGTCTTGTTCTTCTCTTTGTCGGCTTCGCTTCTCATCCTGTCGAGTCTCAGCCGACGTGCCCAGATTGGCAGACGTAGTGGAAGGTGACCCCTCCTGCCGAGGAGAGCCGACGAAGTGTCCTGGCGAGCGCAACCTTCCAGCACCCGCAAGCTCGCTTCATCAATATGGTCTAGTTTCCAGCAATCCATCGGCACAGGTGCGTATGAGTGCCTCAGCACTCGCGGAGCGAGGCTTGATGGTACACCTGACATCCTCGAGGTACCTATGCGAGCAGCGTGAGGGGTACTGTCAGCAATCTTCACCGCTTACATCCACTTACGAAACGATGCCGGACTTTCCGCGAGGTTGGATATGTATAGGCTGACCGTGCTTGTCTAGTGGTGGCGTGATGTTGTAGGTGTGCAGGACAGACGAGATGTAAATGAACAGCATATTGTCTGCAAGGTGTCGCCCAGGGCAAACTCTGTCAGAGAAATGCTACGCGTGAGTGTCCTATTCATTGGCACTGAGCTGCAGGGATACTGTACCGACGACCGAATCCGAACGCGACAGTTGAAGGGTCTCTGACTGCGGCGTCCAAATTGCCATCTTTCATAAAGCGTTCCGGTACAAACTCGTCTGGCCGTGGATAATATTCCGGGTTATGGAGGATAGACCTGTAGTCTTTTCAGCATTTGATGCATGACTAGCGAGATTGTTTCCTTGGCATACCATATGTTGACTATGACGGCGCTGCCCTTGGGGATGAAGTACCCGGAGTACTCACCATCCGAGGTGCTCGTGTGGGGTACAGCCAGAGGGGTGGGGTGGTGCCAACGGAGGGCTTCTTTGATTATCGCGTTGACGTATGGTAGCTGATCCAGGTCCTCCAACTCGGGAAGACGGCCAGGCCCAACAACGGCATCCAGCTCAGCCTGAGCTTTCCTCTGTACATTTGGATAGAGCGACATTGCTAGGAAGAAGCCGCATAACGTAGAGAAAGTCTACCTCGATGTGTCAGTGTGGGTACCTGAGGACGTGGTGATCTGCTGACTTACTGTATCAGTAGCTGCTGCATGTGAACACATTAGACATATACCAGAGATATCAACTGTGTTGTCTCACCCGAGTATACGGTAGCGGCAATGTCCAATGCTACAGCTTCCTCCTCAGCCACAGATTCAGCCGTCAAACGAGACAGTTCCTCGCGCATCTCAGCTGCAATATTGCTCGCGTCGTACACACCGTCCTGTACATAGGCATCGCCGTGTTCAGACTTGAGTGGTGAAGACAGGTCTCATAATGCTTACCATTATACCATGCTTCGTATCGTTCCAAGGCACAAATCTCATCTCGCGAACTGCTTTACGACAGCGCTGTAATGTGCGCAAGAATGAGGCGCCAGGTAGCCATGTAGGTAGTCGCGCGAGGACGGGAAGGAACTCCAGAATAGACGTCGCCGTGATAAGGTGTTCTCCGGTAGCACTCCCTCCTTCGATAATGGCGAGATACTTGTCATTCTTTTCTGCAATCCGTATCCCGTATGTCATCCCGAGAACGACGGCTGCCAAGGAGCTGAACACCAGAGGGAACAACCCGAATCAGTGAGCTGAAGAGTAAATTCACCTCGTTTTGCTCACTGGCGTATATCTTCACAGGGGTCTGGCTTGCTCTGAAGAAGCCTCCGTAGCAAAATAGCGGCACCCCTCTTCACATGAGGATCGTGCTTGGACACCACCCCCGTATGGAAGTGTTGCCAAAACATTCGCCTGTAACGGCGCCATTGAGCCCCGTAGGGGAACATCCCAAAGTTCCAATCCCATCCCACACTGCTTGTTGAAAATCAGTATCACGGCCTGCTTGCATAGACGACCGACGTACAGCGCTACCATATTGGACTCGGGCCTAGACGAGTAGATAGCCGAGCGTTTCTCGAGCAGATCCATGGCGATATCAGCGTCGTCTACGACGATGAATGTTTGGCCAAACGCCTTCAGCGACATGATCTTTCCTAAATGGTTATAAGCGCTTCAGGGCATCTAAGAAGCCAGAGCAGCAACAGCTCGTACCGTACTGTCTGCTGAGCTCTTGATAACCTACCCATGGCGCGATCTTGGGGATACGGAAGATATTGCCAACGAGGGGTAGAGGCGGAGGTCCGGGAGGCAGGGGTCCCGGGACAGAGGATGCTGATCTGTATAGGAAAATCAGGAGGATGGCTAGGGCCGCAAGGCCGGAAGACGCAACGAGACTGAGAGAGAAGATCATGATAGAGGCCGGATGTGGGGAGTCGATATGAGGACGGATGAGTCCAGTGGTTTGCCATCTGTGCTTTTAAGAGCCGCAATGCATTCAGTGGAAACTGCGCCCAGATCTATAGAGCGAGCCCAACTCACTGGTGATGTCCCCGACTCCCTCACATATGACATTTGAGCGGTTGGATAATCGATGAACACGCTACCGGTGGTGCCTTCTATCGCGCCCCATGCCTTCTGCGCTCTCACGCATCCTCTCAATCTTC
>NW_006767172.1:0-2746 GCF_000275845.1 Dichomitus squalens LYAD-421 SS1 | reverse complement strand
TCGCTGGTAAAAGCCGCGTGACAGATATTTGTTAGTGGCCAAATATCTGCCAACTGAATATTTGAAGAATATTGGGATGTGTGGACGTGTGCCGCGTCCCATGCCTCAGGACGCAGGGGGGGAAATACTCAAATATCTCGCAAATATTTGGTGGTGTACATAGCGCTATGTAGCGCTGAGACTAAATATTTGGCAAATATTTGGGAGGGGGGGTACCCTCCTCCCCTCGCTCATACATACATCCCAAATATTTGGGGTTCACCTCGAATATCTGGGAGGGGCATCCCTCCAACCGTCTCAAATATTTGGAAGGGCCACTATAACATTTGGGCCAAATAATTCGCGTTTTACTATAACTATAAGGATCAAAAAATTTATCTAGTGTGTACTGGTGAGTGTCTCTCTAAAAGCATTGCGGGCGTGGTCGAGTGTGGACGGTTCACTGGACTCGTCGTCCCCGAGCAACCGCATATGCTCGTCGAAATCACTGCCATGACCGTTGGCGGCAGCAGCCATGCGTCTCCAACGAGCATCTCGTGAGCTCAGCCGAACAGCAGTAGGGTCCGCTCCGAGCATCTCAGGGACGTAGCGGTGAGCGAGGGAGATATGCCACAGGATGTCGCAGAATAACTGCCAATTCGTGAAATAGTCGACGGCTGAGGACATCACGACCCTGGAGCGATCCCAGCGAAGTACGCGAAACGTGCGGCCCGTGACGGCGATCATGACGAGGAAGAAACGCTGCTGGACGTCGAAGAGGACTGCGGCATACCTCAAGTACTTGCTGAGCATCTCCTTCCGCTTCTCCACGTCGTCCTCCATGTGCCTATTCCTATCGCAACAGAACTCGTCGTCGACACCGCACTGCCTGAACACGATCGGGACTTCTTGCGCGGTCCATGGAGCCCGGCTGCTTGACAATTCAACATCGTGGTCGAATAGAGCAGCATCGAGCGTGTCACCATCTCCGTCGATGACACAGAAGTCAGGGCGTGCGGAACAGCATGCAGCAATACATCCCGGCGCGAGCCGATGCTGGTCGATTGCCTCTAACTACGTCGACCGTTAGATGCTTCGTCACCATTAAGACAACAGTATTAGCACCCACTAAAGCCATACAGACTTCGAGGTTGGTCATCTCACTCGCACCTTGCAGCTCGCCGAAGGGGTTTGTAGTCAGCTCGTGTCGTGGAATATGGGAAAACCGAGAACCGTCAGGGATCGCGAGGACAATGTCACGAAACTCTTCAGCTGAGAGCAGCACCAATTGATTGCCCATGATATTAGCGCGCTGCCACGGAGGCCTCAAGGCAGCCAAGATATGGGGATTCGAAGATGCCTCCTGGCGCAAGGATCTGACAGAGTGACCGGGGAAAAGGACTACGAAAATAAGAACGGTGTTTCCGAGGCCAGCCTAGGTGTGCACTGAGGGAATAGCAGTGTCAAAGTCAGAGATCCTGAAAGGAGAGCAGTAGCTTTGGGCGTAGGGGCGACCATGTACAGACATCAAAGACCTGCGGTGGCAGTAGGGACTCGAGATGGAGTACAGACACCGCACCGACGAGTCGTACAAGCCGGCGCCTGACCGTCGTGAGAGGATGTCGGCTTCGTTCCGTTAAGAGCATCTCGGTTCCATGCATTGGTGCTACGTTGATGTGAGACTACTAACAGTTGTGTCACGTCCGACAGCACAAAATTGACCTCGGTGGGCGAAGTACGTGAATCAGTTGTGACGAGCGCACACGAAATTGCGCACTAATAATTAGAATTGAAGGGAAGAAGATGCTATATGATGGAACCGATAACCGAGATTGAACAGTAGAATATCAAAGTAAATCGCATAGGCAGCAGTATAACACTGCGATGCGATGTATAGAAACAGACATGGAGAGTAAGATGTATGGAGATACCGAGTAGTCAATGAACGATGCGCACTCCTATTGCAACGCCTTAGCCGCAAGACACAACAAGATACCTACAACACTCTTAGTCATGTCTCGTATTCCAATTAGTCACAGGAGCACGGGACAGGGAGGGTATATCGGAGCATAGCATAGAGTACGCTCGGTGGGACAAGACAACAACTTCTGCACATCATGCGACATCGGGCGGCGGCGGTCCAACCTTGCGCCTCTTGTTGCTTGCGACCGACGTCTTCGTGACGGCCAGTATAGCCTGCTCTTGGGATGCCCACCAGTCCGGGATGTTGTCCTCGACCCGTGCGCCGTGCCACCCATCGGAAACGTATGCCTTCAGAAAAGCGCGCACCACGTGTTCGTGGGTGGAGACTTGCTCAGCTAGATCTCGAGTCTGGGGAGAAACCTCCAGCTCCTCGTTATCATCGGAAAATCCATCTGACTCGGAATCGTCCGCGTCGCTGTCCATGAGATCCATCTCGTCTAGCAGGGGCCCATTGTCGTTGGAAGGAGCTGGTGTCTCGGATTCCAGAGGTGAGATAGCAGGCGTGGCCTTGACTTCCTTTGCGAGTACAGCGTAGCGCGCCTTGAACCCCGACAACAGCTGAGAGAACAAGATGTCCAGAGGACTGTCAAACTGCAGCTTCTTGTTGAAGCTGACGGTCAGTCGGCCTTCGGTGACCGTCTCGCGTTTCTTGTCCCCACAGACGTACACCTCATCGTCGACACCGTGGAGGTCGAAGTAGGTGTAGAGGTAGTTTGCGATCGTGGGACGGTCGCAGTTCTGTACCTTCAGATACCGGACGGCAGCGTACAACAGCACGTGGAAG
>NW_006767171.1:0-2764 GCF_000275845.1 Dichomitus squalens LYAD-421 SS1 | reverse complement strand
TGACCATAGCGTTGTATCTCTCTTCGATTGCTAATGTATAACTTGGTCATTGGGACTAGTCTGTCGCTGCTTGCGTGAAGGCTAGCTTTCGTCGGTCTCGTGCCTTCGTGCCGACCGCCGCTCTGCCCCGTCGAGTTTTCTGATACGTTTATCCCTCTCTCCCTCGCTTTTCCCCCTTTCGGCTCCTCGCCGCTCGCCTACGGGGTCGTCGCCGAACGTCGACCCGGGTCTACGCGCCTAGTCGCCGCGACAGAAACTAGGCGCTCCTGTTCTGAGTTGCCATCATGCTCCGCGCCAGCAACGGCGCGGACTACAAGGATGCCACAGCCACGGGTACGGACAAGTTCCGCATCGCGCAGGAGGCGTTCCAGGCGCAGTGCCGCGCGGAGTCCATGGTGCGTCCGCCCGTCCCAGCTGCGTGGCCATGTCTTTCCGTCTCACACTCTCTTCTATTACTTGACGCGACCTGAATGCCCTCCAATGCGTCTTACGTCCGACGTCTTGTGCTTGACATCTCGCGCCTCACGGCTTCCAATCCATTGTTGCCACCCATGCGTACACCATCTCGCGCACGCCCTCCAAACCGCGTACAACCACGCCCCATGGCTTGCATCACTCTCCTGTGACATGACCAATGTGCTACGCTACATCCACCCTCCCCACTCCTGTCGCCCCGCAGCGGATCTGTGTGGCGAACTCGCTCATGCCGACAATCCATTCCATGAAGCTCCTCCTCTCCGACGAGGCCCAGATCGCCAAGCGCCGCAATCCCGAGCTGCGCAGCGTGCAGGCGGATAAGACCGATGCACAGTGGAAGGTCGCCGCCCTGCTCGACGAGCTGCTGCTCTCGCGCAAGCGCGAGGGCCAGCGCGATCAGCGCATGGACACGAGCTAAACTTCATGCGTGTGCGCGCGGGACCAACCGACCAAGACAACAATGACTGGATACGCGTGGATGTGGGAAACGTGGCTTCCTATGTGGCCACGAGACATGCGCGGACGCGGTATTGGTTCGGTGGCTCAGGTATGTTGCTCGCTTCACCCTGAAAAATCCTATTAATGATTGTCTTTGTCTGTGCTATCTTCCTTGAGGTATCCTACTACGCGGCGCGGGAGGCCTTGCCGCTTTCGCATACTACTACATGCCCTGCGTCCCGCGAAGCTCAGTCATGTGGATCGTCCTTGTCGCCAGTCTCCTTGTACGTGCCATCCCTTCCCCCTCATCAGGCCGCCTGTGTCCTCCTGTGTCATGGGCTCACGCTGACTGCACTCCCTTTGTCCTCTCCCAGTCGTTCGTCGGGATCTACTGTGTCAATACAATGATCCACAACACGACATCGCTGACCTCTACTGCGCCAGGCTCGCTGACCTCAAATCTCTCCAAGGCAGGCTTCTACGTCGTCCACGTTACGCCTGAATTCCTCGCAGCTGCAGTCCTTCTATCGCTCAATGCTCATTGTGTGTTTGCGACCGGCATGTGGGGCGACTGGCAGATAAGCGACCCGAGGCTGCAGAACAACACCCCTGGCAATATGTCTTCCACGTCACGCCTGAACTCGCTGCTGCAATTCTTATGGTGCTCGCCTCTTGTGGGGTTTTTGCTACGGACATGTGGGGCGATGCGAAATCGCAGAGTGGCTCCAGTATCGTACTTCTGGTATTCTGCCACTGTCTGCTTTGTCGTTTGTACAAGAAATAAAGCATTATATTGATTAAACTAAGAGGCTAAGTAATGTACTAAAGGAGTGACTGTGCGATACCAAGATGATTGGATGATATGAGCAAAGCTGGGTAGTGGAGACTACAGCATCGAATGACCCCCAATCGCATTGAGAGTCTCAAGGAGGAACCACTGCTCGATCGCAATGCGAGGCTGTTCCTCGTGAGCAAGCTTGAGGAGGTAAGGGAATGGGATAAGAAGCTGGCGCAGGCAAGTACGAATCGAAAACTTTCCCAAGTTCACCCACATCTCGCCCATGGCTGGTTCAGGGCCATACTCAGGATGTGCATCTGTTATAAATTCAACCTATACATTGGGGATGAGCAATCGAAGTGGACTATTAAGGGCAACTGTACCGAAATCCTGTCGCGCTCGAGTACCGAGGTTGTGCCTGTCGTTGCCCAGGTAAACATGCGAGGTCGGAATCCAGCATCGCCAATGAACTCGAGCTGAGGATGAACAACTGGGTCGAAGAGATCCTTGACATCATTGAAGTCTTCAGGACGAGGGGTCCCCTTTCCTCGCAGGAAGTCGAGCAAGAGATCTTTGGGGGAAGTCGACTCGACCCCAAGTGCATGGGAAAGGGCAGCACACATGCCAGGCGATTGTGGAATAAACTCGAGATGATCCTGCAACTTGTCAAAGGAGGAGATATGACCATCCCAGATCAGCGACCAGAATCTCTCAGGGCCTCCAACGAACAACTTTGGGACCTGTGTGATGTTTAGACTCATTGAGCACAATCACGATCGAGCCTCCAAACTTACATGATAGAATGAGAAGCCATTCCGACATGAAAGACGGAAGCCCGATATGAATGCTTGAATCTCGGGATGCTCAGGAGGGGCTGTCACGGACGTTGGACAGACACCCCTTTTTGCCGCCCATTCCCTTTCCTTTGACGCCCACCTTCCATTTCCGGACCGTTTCCTTTCCTAGCTCATCCCAGTTTGGACACTGTAGATACGTTCCCACAGCCGCATGCTACGTTCCCGTGATCGCCATGCCCTTGCCTTTTCTTTCTCGCCCTTTGTTCCCCCTTTG
>NW_006767170.1:0-2764 GCF_000275845.1 Dichomitus squalens LYAD-421 SS1 | reverse complement strand
TCGCGTTATCAGAGCCTCATTGGCAGTCTTATGTATGCCATGCTCGGTACAAGACCAGATATTGCCTTCGCCGTCACTCGTCTCTCCCGGTACAGTGCCAATCCCTCGCCCGACCACATGAAGTATGCCAAATACATATTACGCTACCTGCAAGGCACTCGCACCTACAGGATTCGCTACAACGGCGCTTCTAACGATGGCTTGATTGCGTACTCGGACTCTGACTGGGCTGAAGATCGAGACGACCGGCACTCTACCTCGGGCACGATATTCCTGTTAGCCGGTGGTGCCATATCATGGGCATCGAGGCGTCAGCCTACCATTTCGCTCTCCTCAACTGAGGCGGAATATAAAGCGGCCTCTGACACCTGCAGACAGATGGCGTGGCTGAGAACGTTCTCTGACGAACTCGGATACGACATGAGCGAGCCGACCCCTCTCTGTGTAGATAATCAAGGGTTGATCTTCCTCTCCGTCAATCCGGTAGTCGAACATCGGACAAAGCACGTGGAGATCTGGTATCACTTCGTTCACGAATTCTACGAAGCTGGACAAGTGGACATCTTCTACGTCGCTACGGCTGACATGCTGGCTGATGCTCTCACAAAGAACGCTCCTCTGACAATCGTCAAGAAGTTCTGTGAAGGTATTGGTCTTCGACACTGAACGCTCTTCCGTAGTTATAGATTGAGTGGGAGTGTTGAACTTGGACTTATCCAGTCCGGACTACACAAGGCTATGCGTCTCCTAGCGCTTAGCTGTAGTCGCTCATGTAGTATGTTACCATATTTGGGACTCTCTACTCGTGTACTATAGCTATGCTTCCGGACTCTTCTGGTACTGTCTAGGACAATCTGTACTACTCCAGAACGGTCTAGACAGGTCTATGCCTTACTCATCTCTTACTCATCCTATGGTGCGATACATCGCAATTCTTTCCCCATCATGTTATTCATTGCACTGTGGTACATGTGACTGACCACTCTTCGATAAGTCATGGACACTTCTCTGTAGTATATAAGGACTTCAGATTGTGTCCTCCCTCTTCAGTCTTTCCTTACTGACTGAAGAGTGAGTACTTCGTTACATCTATCTCTAACTTGTAGTTACTTACTTGACCTTTGTAGTCTTGCTTCGACTCTAGGTACAGTTGGTTATTGCAATATAGTCTTTCCTTACTGACTGAAGATCTTGCTTCAACTCTAGTCGGATCTAATCTTTGTCTTCACAGCCCCGAGTTTATCACTACTCATTAAGGAGAGACTCAAATAAGATGACAATCCTTTATTTATAGCTCAGAGTTCTCAACTCAAGCATTACACACCTCTATAGCTGCAAACTCACCATGATAGCTGACTTATATTTGAGGGCACAACTCAACATAGAACTTGTTATCATCTATTGGGTTAGGCTGCCAGCACAGCATTCATACCATAAAGCATACTCTATAGCACACTCCATATTATATACATAGTCCCAGACATTACACATATGCAAGCCCCAGTGGGTGAATCTCAGAGGGAGGTGTCACCACTTTGTCTGAATATATATAGTACTTATGAAGAATGATTTATATAAGCTCTAGTGGTGCAGTGGCATAGAGCACCACCTCGGAACAGGTGTCATATAAAGGTGAGGTTGAGAGTTCAAGACTGGCTAAGGACATTTTTTTCATATATTTTTCCAGCACTCTAAATGCATCTGAGGCTTATAAACAGATGGTTTTGAGGTCATAGAAAGCATCTCTACACCAGTTAGAAATCATAGACCCACTCTATTCACTACTATCAACGTCTACTGTAACACTATTTCTATCTACTATAGTGCTACTTTGCACGAATTTGCATTAATAGTGCAAAATAGTGCAATTATTTTTGGGGACCTCTCGATTTTGCACTATTTGTCACTATCCAACTACTGTGTCTATTAAGAGCTAATTTGTACTGAATAGGTGTAATTCGCAAAGGTGGTTTTTACAGATGTCTCTCTGCCTCCACTACGTTCTTTGAAGGTATGTGGCTGACAAGTCTCCCTTCTAAAACTATACCTCTTGACACTATGTCCGGTGCTCTCTACAGTGCTGTCCCTACTGTCTTCGACGGCCGCAACTACCTCGAGTGGGTGCAGCCAATGAAGTCATACCTTAAGGCGCAAGGCCAGTGAGGTTCGATCATCAACAGTCAGCCTGCCGACACTGAAGAAGCAAAGGTGTCACAGTTTTCTCGTGCCACGTGACCTGGGGGTCATGTGTACTGGGACAGACGCTCACCTTGACCGCGGACAACTCGTATCGGAAAGTGGAGGGGGCAGGATCGAACCCCAGACCTCGTGACAGCAGGAGCGCTTACTCATTGGGAGGTGTCACAGTTTTCTCGTGCCACGTGACCTGAGGGTCATGTGTACTGGGACAGACGCTCACCTTGACCGCGGACAACTCGTATCGGAAAGTGGAGGGGCCAGGATCGAACCCCAGACCTCGTGACGGCCAGGAGCGCCCATCCTCACTCACAGGCAGGTGACTGATGTGACAGCAGGAGCGCTTACTCATTGGGAGGGGTCCGGACTCGGCACGACTCAGGTATTAGTCGTAAGGTCACCCTGAGGCAGGTCAGAGGGTAGGCCATGAGGCAGAGAACTCTGACCAAACGATGGTCAATGGGTACCTGGTCTGTGCACCATTGTATTTAGTATATATAGTAGGGAGTCTGAGGCAGGGAACCTCAGACTTGATCTTCTCGTCGATCCCCCATCTCCTCTGTAGGTA
>NW_006767169.1:0-2771 GCF_000275845.1 Dichomitus squalens LYAD-421 SS1 | reverse complement strand
ATGGACAAATTCCACAGCCACTGCAGACCTTGCCCATTGGGGGCCGACCATCGTGTTCGATTCGATTGTGGTGAACGACCCCGCCCAGCCTAATGCCCTCGCCCACGCTTATGAGGATGTGAGTAACTCTCTCTCTGACGTACATGAAAGGTCTGAGAGGTGGCTAACGTCCACTTGTAGTGCGTGCGTAAGGACGGCGATCCGTGCTGGATCCATGGCAAGTCCTTTCGGAGGCAGCTTACCGGGCTGGAACGCGTTACCGTCGTGTTGCAGGTCGTCACCCTCGAGCCAGCGCCCTACGAGTCCTCTGAACTGACGAATTGGTGCATGGAGTACCTTGGATCTCGTCAGGCTCTGGTCAACAACGTGTTGGCAACCGTGTCTATGGAGGCCACAACAGACAGGGGGGAGGGATCCCCGGAGCTCGACCGCACGCAGTCGTTGCTAGCGAGTGACGTTCCGAACCCGTTTGTGTGCCGACGCTCCACCAAGTCGAGGTCGTCGTACTGGCTCGCTACCAAGAACGCCGCTGGTGAGTGGGTGTTTGCGGACAGTCCCCGCCAAGCCCGGTATACCAAGTGGGTGAACAAGCTCATCCCGCTACGGGGCGAGGGAGGCAGCCAGTCCACCTCCCGGGCGGGAGGGGAGTCCCACCCAGCAAGCGCGTCGAAGGGTCCCTCCACTGCGAGGTCGGAGAGCCGTAGCCAGTCCCAGACGAAGGTTGGGAACGTCTTCATTTACACCGTTGTGAGTCGCACATCTTGCACTAAGCATGAGCGAGGAGTAACATGCCATGGCTAGTCTGGACAACCTCCTGTACAAGTTGAGTTGGACGCCCAACCAGAGGGTCACATGCTCACTGTCAAGATGCGGCAGGAAGCGCTCGTGCAAGCCCTTGGCTTGAATGTGCGAACACGCAACCTGGATCGCAAGATCGAGGTGTACGATCCGATTGCGTCGAAATGGTTCCATCCCTCGCACGACAAGCTCTGGTTCCGCTTGAACATCAAGGAAGGGCTCGTCCTTCGGGCAAGTGGCGTGCGTTTCATGCCTGGACTGGAGGATTGTGTCCTTAAGACGTTGGCGAAAGCTCTTCGGCCAGGCACTGAGGAGTTGCCCCCTTTCCTTGCCTATGCTGCAGCGCGCTCCTACCCGACCTTTGGGGACCAACCCCCACTCACAGTGATGTCTGCGTCGGTGTCACATCCCACCAACCTTCCCCTTACTCGTGGCTCTTTGGCTGGTCACAGTGCCCTCAAGACCGACACCTCCCGTGTCCGCGGTGGGCGTGTCCCCACCGCTAACGCAATGAAGCCAGGCACTGGCACCGCCTCTCGGGTCAGCCAGGATCCCATCAAGATCTCTGACGACGACAACAATGACAACAACGTCATCGTGGGTCGGCAGACTAGGAAGGACGCTTCTCCTGGGAAGATCGCCAATTCGGCGTCGCGGCAGGGTGCTAGCATCTCCACCGAGGACAAGCCTGCAACTAAGGCGATGAAGCGACGTCGCACTCACCCTCGCAAGTGGGTGATGGGTGACGTGATCGACATCTCCTCTGACGACGATACCACCCTCCCCGAGCGCAAGCGTGCTCGTGCTCACGCGAGTACGTTCGCGTCGGGCGAAGTGATCAACATCTCTTCCGACGAGGACGGGTCTCCCACGGACGATAAGCGCTCTGGAGCACGCGCGAGGTCGTCAAGCTACCTACAGACAAGGACACCACTACCATGGGCGACAAGCGCGCTGGCGTGCAGGCGACTAAGTCTCAATCAGGCAACATCATCGAGATCTCTTCAGACGAGGACATCACTCCCACCACCAAGACGCGCAGGCCCAAGCGCGTCTTGCGGCAGGTCAAAGATCTGCAGCGGGTGACGATTCCCCCCCCCGTGAGGTTCCACGGGTCTCGCCAGCGTCCGAGTAGCATGCTTGAGGTCGGGACACATTCCCAAGACAACGCCGCGGCCGCGGTGTCCCTACAGACCGCTGTGACTAGTGCAGTCACCTCGCCTGCGCAAGTTGCCTCAACGTCCTTGGCGGGCGTCCCTCTGGTGACGTCGGTGTCCACAGGTTGCACTGGGGCTGTCCAGAGGGAGAGCTCTCCCTCTCCCTGCGCACCGTCTATGGTAGTGCACCCCAGGGCTTCGCCCAGTGATCGGAAGGGGAAAGGCAGAGCGGAGGATGAGCGTGATGACGAGTCTGACACTACGCTGGTGTGATGCGTACTTCGTCTGCGTACATCGTCCTCCCCTTGTTAGCATCATTCCCTGATAAACTCGGGGCTGTGAAGACAAGGATTAGATCCGACTAGAGTCGAAGCAAGATCTTCAGTCAGTAAGGAAAGACTATATTGTAGTAACCAACTGTACCTAGAGTCGAAGCAAGACTACAAAGGTTAAGTAAGTAACTACAAGTTAGAGGTAAAGGTAACGAAGTACTCACTCTTCAGTCAGTAAGGAAAGACTGAAGAGGGAGGACGCAATCTGAAGTCCTTATATACTACAGAGAAGTGTCCATGACTAATCGAAGAGTGGTTAGTCACATGTACCATAGTGCGATGAATAATACGATGGTGAAAGAATTGCGACGTATCGCACCATAGGATGAGTAAGAGATGAGTAAGGCATAGACCTGTCTAGACCGTTCTGGAGTAGTACGGATTGTCCTAGACAGTACCAGAAGAGTCCGGAAGCATAGCTATAGTACACGAGCAGAGAGTCCCAAATATGGTAACATACTACATAAGCGACTACAGCTAAGCG
>NW_006767168.1:0-2776 GCF_000275845.1 Dichomitus squalens LYAD-421 SS1 | reverse complement strand
GTACCTAGAGTTGAAGCAAGACTACAAAGGTTAAGTAAGTAACTACAAGTTAGAGGTAAAGGTAACGAAGTACTCACTCTTCAGTCAGTAAGGAAAGACTGAAGAGGGAGGACGCAATCTGAAGTCCTTATATACTACAGAGAAGTGTCCATGACTAATCGAAGAGTGGTTAGTCACATGTACCATAGTGCGATGAATAATACGATGGTGAAAGAATTGCGACGTATCGCACCATAGGATGAGTAAGAGATGAGTAAGGCATAGACCTGTCTAGACCGTTCTGGAGTAGTATGGATTGTCCTAGACAGTACCAGAAGAGTCCGGAAGCATAGCTATAGTACACGAGCAGAGAGTCCCAAATATGGTAACATACTACATAAGCGACTACAGCTAAGCGCTAGGAGATGCATAGCCTCGTGTAGTCCGGACCGGATAAGTCCAAGTTCAACACTCCCACTCAATCCGTACCTACGGAAGAGCGTTCAGTGTCGAAGACCAACACCTTCACAGAACTTCTTGACAATTGTCAGAGGAACGTTCTTTGTGAGAGCATCAGCCAGCATGTCAGCCGTAGCAACGTAGAAGATGTCCACTTGTCCGGCTTCATAGAATTCGCGAACGAAGTGATACCAGATCTCCACGTGCTTTGTCCGACGTTCGACTACCGGATTGACGGAGAGGAAGATCGACCCTTGGTTATCTACACAGAGAGGGGTCGGCTCGCTCATGTCATATCCGAGTTCGTCAGAGAACGTTCTCAGCCACGCCATCTGTCTGCAGGTGTCAGAGGCCGCTTTATATTCCGCCTCAGTTGAGGAGAGCGAAATGGTAGGCTGACGCCTCGATGCCCATGATATGGCACCACCGGCTAATAAGAAGATCGTGCCCGAGGTAGAGTGCCGGTCGTCTCGATCTTCAGCCCAGTCAGAGTCCGAGTACGCAATCAAGCCATCGTTAGAAGCGCCATTGTAGCGAATCCTGTAGGTGCGAGTGCCTTGCAGGTAGCGTAAGATGTATTTGGCATACTTCATATGATCGGGCGAGGGATTGGCACTGTACCGGGAGAGACGAGTGACGGCAAAGGCGATATCTGGTCTTGTACCGAGCATGGCGTACATAAGACTGCCAATGAGGCTCTGGTAACGCGACCGTTCAGCGTCTGAGGCGAGTCCGTCGTACTTGACGAGAGCAGCACCCGCAGGAAGAGGGGTATTGGCAGGTTTACAGTCAGCCATCTCGAAACGCTCTAAGACAGACTGGACATAGTCCTCCTGGTCAATGTCAACAACGCGCGAAGCACGATCACGACGAATGCGAAGACCAAGGAAGCGCTGTACTGCGCCTAAGTCCGTCATTTTGTACTGGCGTCCGAGCGTCCGTTTGACTTGCTTGATGTGATTCTTGTTATCGCCAAAGAGGAGTAGATCGTCGACATAAAGAACCACAATGGTGACTGAATTCCCCCCATGTCGCCGATATACGTATACGCCGGCATCGGAATACGTCCGTGTAAACTCCAGATCAAGAAGGAATTGATGGATCTTTGCATTCCATTGACGCGAAGCCTGCTTAAGACCATAGATAGCCTTCTTGAGCAAGCAAACGTGATCCTCTTTCCCCTTGACGACCCAACCTTCCGGTTGTTCCATGTAGATCTCTTCCTCAAGATCACCGTTCAGGAATGCGGTTTTGACGTTCATAGACTCCATCTCCCAGTCCTCAAGCGCAGCGTGCGCAATGAGATACCGGATAGATTCGTACCACGCAACGGGAGAGAACGTCTCGTGATAGTTCTCACCCCAAACCTGGGTGAAACCCCGTGCAACCAACCGTGCCTTAAACCGACCATCGTGCTTCTCGTCGTAAACCCATCTACAAGAGACGACAGGCTTATCCTTGGGACGAGGCACTAGAACCCAGGTTTTGTTCTCGATCAGCGAATCGTACTCAGCTTTCTCGGCAGCACGCCAGAGATCAGCCTTTGGAGAACGCATTGCTTCATGCCGATTACGAGGAATGCCTGGTTTGTACTGCGCTGCATCAAGAAGCAACTCAAGTAAAGCATCCGCTTCCCTGGGGTTAGGCGCATCAGAGCGAGAGCCATCAGGACGAGTACGAGCGTCGACCTGAGAAGGACGATTGGAGCCCTCAGCTTCAGCATTGTCCTTTTCCCATCGAGGATTGCGACCTGCACCTTGACGATTCGAACGTCTAGGACGTGGTGGAGGTTGCTCTACAGGGGGTGGTTGTTGAGGTTGTGGTTGCTCTTGAGCAGGCGGTGTGGGAGGTCGTTGAGGAGGTGGCGGTTGTACAGGCTCGAGATCGTCAAAGTCAATCTCGTTGCCATCGGGTAAAGGAATCCTAAAGCCCTCATTTGATGGAGAGCCCTCAGAATCCGAGAAAGAGTCTGAAGACGAATCGTCGTCTTGAAGATCTGGGAACGGATTATCCCCTGGGGTAACGGGGCGATTGCCGGGTTCCTTACGTGCAGGGAAGACACTCTCATCGAAGGTCACATCGCGAGACACAACGATCGAGTGCTTAGCAGGGTTCCAAAACAGATACCCCTTGGTCCCATCTGCATAACCCACAAACGTCATCTCGATTGCCTTCTTCTCGAGTTTCTGACGGTGGTCTTTCTGCACGTGAACGAAGGCTTTGCAGCCAAACACACGGAAATAGGAGACGTCAGGGACAGTCCCGTTCCAAACCGTGATAGGAGCACGCCATTTCAGGCGGCGCATTGGTTGACGATTGTACAGATGAACGGCACAGG
>NW_006767167.1:0-2784 GCF_000275845.1 Dichomitus squalens LYAD-421 SS1 | reverse complement strand
GCTCAACGACCTGACCAAGAAGGACGTCCCCTGGACTTGGGGAACTGCGCAGCGACTGGCCTTCCAAGCCCTCAAGGATGCGTTTACGAGCGAACCCGTGCTCGTCTCCTGGGATCCGGCTCGGCCCACGCGGATCGAAGTGGACGCTTCTGGCTTCGCGACCGGAGGATGTCGCGGCGACTAGGCGCGTAGACTTGGGTCGACGTTCGGCGACGACCCCGTAGGCGAGCGGCGAGGAGCCGAAAGGGAAAAAGAGAGATAGGGGGGGATAAACGTATCAAGAAACTCAACGAGGGCAGAGCGGCGGTCGGCACGAAGGCACAAGACCGACGAAAGCTAGTCTTCACGCAGATAGCGACAGACTAGTCCCAATGACCAAGTTATACATTAGCACTCGAAGGGAAATACAACGCTATGGCCACTCACCTAGTCCCAATGACCAAGAGGTCGAGATGGGGACTAGGGAGCGCCTAAGGGGGTCCTTATATACTAGAGGGGCTGCTTAGCAACCAAGGACAAGGCGCGAGAGCAAGGCAGTGAAGATGACAAAGAGAGAACAAAGGGCGAGAAAGAAAGGGCAAGGGCATGGCGATCACGGGAACGTAGCATGCGGTGGTGGGAACGTATCTGCAATATCCAAACTGGGATGGGCTAGGAAAGGAAATGGTCCGAAAATGGAAGGTGGGCGTCAAAGGGAAGGGAATGGGCGGCAAAAGGGGGCGCCTGTGCAACGTCCGTGACAGAGGAGTGCTGCTGCAGAAGCTGGACGACGACCTCTGGCACCTGGTGGCCTACCGGTCTGAGTCAATGGCTGAAGCGGAACGGAACTACGAGATCTACGACCGAGAGATGCTAGCGATCATCCGTGCTCTCGAGGACTGGCGACACTATCTTGAAGGGCTCCCTGAACCCTTCGAGATCGTCACCGATCATCGTAATCTGGAGTATTGGCGTACCGCGCGGAACCTCACCCGTCGACAGGCTCGATGGTCTCTATACCTCAGCCGCTTCGACTTCCGTCTTACGCACAAGCCTGGCAAGACGAACACCCAAGCCGATCCCCTCTCTCGCCTCCCGACCCACCAGACTACGGATGCGGAGGACAACAGAGATCAAATTGTGCTGGGACCAGAACGGTTTGTCTCCCTGTCGGCCACGCTTACGGACACGAGCACCCTGGAGCAGGAGATTCGAGATGCCCAGGTACTCGACCTGGAAGTAGTTGAGGCTCTCCGCATCCTCAAGAAGAAGGGCCCCCGGAAGCTGGCAAACGGACTCCTAGAATGGGAAGTGCGCGACAACCTTATCTACCGGCATGGGAAGCTCTACATTCCCCCTGGTAAAGACCTTCGTAAACGGGTCGTCTTCTTGTGTCACGACGCGATCACTGCAGGACATCCTGGACGGAACAGGACGATCGAGCTGGTCAGCCGCCTCTATTGGTGGCCGCATCGAGACGCGTTTGTGCACAAGTACGTCGAAGGCTGTGACACTTGCCAACGCCGGAAAGCCCCTCGTCATCATCGAAGCACGCTCCAGCCCCACGACGTACCCGAAGGCCCCTGGCAGACGATGGGAGTAGACCTCATCACTAGACTTCCCCCGGTACAAGGATACAACGTGATCATCGTCTACAGCGACCACTACAGCAAGCAGGTCCACGTACTACCCACCACGACCGACGTTACTGCAGAGGGAGTCGCCGATATCCACTACCGCGAGATCTTCCGTCTCCACGGAGTGCCGGAGAAGGTGGTGTCCGATCGAGGACCTCAGTTTGCGGCACACTTCATGAAGGCCTTGTACGAGAAGTTTGGGATCCAGCATGCGCTCACGACCGCCTACCACCCCCAGTCCAATGGGCAGACCGAACGGGCAAACCAGGGGGTAGAGAAACACTTACGGCTCTTCTCTAACCTACGACAGGACGACTGGGTGGCCCACCTGCCGACCGCGGAGTTTGTGCTCAACAACCATGTCCACTCCGGACTCCAAGCCTCCCCCTTCGAGATCATCTACGGCTACCAGCCCAACTTCACGGTACCCATTGGCGCCCCCACCAAGTTCCCGGCGCTAGACAAGCGCTTGGAACTGTGGCGTGAAGTACGAAAGGATGCAGAGGCAGCCCTTCGGATGGAGAAGGCTGCCATGAAGGAGTCGTTCGAGCGCGACAAGCCAAAACCCCACGAGTTCAAGCCTGGAGACCGTGTCTGGATGGATTCGCGGGACGTCACCATCCATCAGGCTAGTCGCAAGCTCGGACCCCAACGACTTGGGCCGTATGAAGTTTTGGAACGCACGGGCGAACTCACGTATCGACTTCAACTCCCCCCTTCCATGCAGAACCGACATGCCGTCATCCACGTCGATCGCCTCACACCCTGGACGGACAACGACGTCAACGGCATACTTCCGCCCCCACCGGAACCAGTCGAAGTCGAAGGGGAACTCGAGTACGAGGTCGAAAAGATTGAAGACAGCCGCACGTACCGTAACCAGTTCCAATACCTGGTCAAGTGGAAAGGCTACGACGAAGGCCAGAACAGCTGGGAGCCGGCAAAGGACCTCACTCATTGCCAAGAGCTTATCGACGAATTTCACGAACGAAACCCCACTGCCCCACGCCGAATCGCTGCCGCCATCTTCCAATCCCTTCCCTGGCAACCCCTAGTCAATTTCACCGCTACCGCACCCTCCGAACTCGAATGGGCTTCTGGACGACGCCCTGGCCTAGGGTCCATCGGGGACCGACGGACCTTAGGAGGGGGGTAATGTCACGGACGT
>NW_006767166.1:0-2787 GCF_000275845.1 Dichomitus squalens LYAD-421 SS1 | reverse complement strand
ACGCTCTCTACTCCCTATTCCGTTCCCACTCCGAACAATACAGGCACTCTTACGCACACCTTTACGTCGACGATGGCAACATCCTCGTCTCCTCTCCCTCCATCTCCCAAAACCTCACCCTCATTCACGATCTCTTTCTCTTCGCCGAATCCCTCCTCACCCGTCTCGGCTTCATCCTCGAGCATGATAAAACCGATCTCATTCACTTTATCTCCCCTAACAATGCCTCACAACAACCTTACGTTGATTCCCCACTCGTTCTCAATCGCGGTCCTTATTCGCTTGCCAATCCTTTACGCCCGCAGCCTGTCGTCCGCATCCTCGGATACCTCCTCGACTCCACCCTTTCCTGGAAGAAGCACATCGCCTTCTGGGCGAACCGTGCCTCAACCACTGCCATCGCCACCCGCATGCTCGGCTCGTCGCTCCGGGGTTTGTCCCCGTTGCAACGGCGCCGGCTCTACGTCTCATGTGTCCTTCCGGTTCTTACGTACGGCTGCCAGATCTGGTACCGCCCGAAGGGTGCCAAGCATCTAGTCAAGCCCCTTAGTGTAGCTCAGAATATTTCTCTTCGCTGGATCACTGGCGCCTTCCGAACGACCCCGGTCGGCGCCCTTCATGCTCTCTCTGGGGTTCTCCCCGTCTCTATCTACTGCGCCAAGCTGCAACAGTCCTACCGGCTTCGCATACATACATTACGCTCCTCACATCCAGTTAAAGCCCTTTTCCCTTCTCTTTACCACGTCCATCCCACTATTCCCACTTTCTCTTTCTATCCTCCCCTCCTCCCCCCTCGTGCCCCGGTTTTTCAGTCCGGCCTAGGCGCCGTGTCCTCCCTCCCTGCGCGCCCCGATTTTCTCCCGCTTCCTCCCTCTTTTCCCTCCCCTCTCACGTCCTTCCACCACAGCGTCACACATGACCTGGACCCCCTCGACCCGCTCTGCCGCCCCGGAGATCGCCTCATCGACCGCTTCCCAGACCGCATCACCCTCTACCTCGACCACCCGCCCAAAGCCTCCGAGGCCTTCCCGGAATGGCTTGACTCCATCCTCCGCCCCCGCATCTCCTCCGCTCACCTCGACCCCGACACGCTCGTCATCTACACCGACGGCAGCGCCTCGGACCGCACCCGCATTCGCCCCACCACTGCCTCCTTCGCCGCGTACTTCCCCGGCGACACACTCCTTCACCAGCACGCCGCCCCCGCAGGCTCTGGTTTCTCTTACACGGCCGAACTTACCGCTCTCCGTGACGCTATCGTCTACGCTGGGACTACGGTTCAGCCTCACATCTTTGTCTTCACAGACTCCTCCTCCGCAGCCTCCGGACTCTTCCACGTCCGCGACGGATCCCCCCTCCACCTTGAGGTATCTGCCACTCTCTACGACTGGCTCTCGGCCTCCGCCGACCACCACATCACCATATCTTGGTGCCCTTCACACGTTGGCATCGACGGCAACGAAGCTGCTGACAAGCTCGCCCACGACCTCCTCGACGACGTCATCGCGACCATCGACGAGTTCCCCGACACGTGGCTCGACCACTTCCCTCCCGCGACCGCCGAACGCCTCGCCCAGACTCACTACTCCACTGCCAAACACTTTGTCCGGACGGATGCGTGGGACGCGTTCCACACGCTCTCGCTCCTTCCGGATGGAGAAACCCCGGACCCCTCCTTCTTCGGCCATGACTACGTCTTGACAAAGGCCACCACCTCTTTCCTCCCCAATCACAAAGGGTCCATCATCAGGCGCTTGGGCAACCTCTCCATCATCACGTTCGCACGTACAGTCCGCGCGCTCACAGGCCACGGCCCCACCGGCGCGTACCGAGCCCGCTTCCGCCCCAAGGCGCAAGAACCCACGCTCTGCACATGTGGCTTCTCCGACCCTCCCCCAGTACAATCCCATCACCACATCACATTCGAATGCCCCGTGTACTATCGCGGCAACTTCGCACCCGCTCACCTCCTCGAGCTCGACCCTTTCCCCCTCATCCGGGCCTTCCTCCAAGTCAACCCCACGGCTTTCACGTTTGATGACCTCCCAGTCGCCCTCGACGACGCTGCGCCCGACGAGCTTCCCCTCCCCCTCAGCCAGGCCATCAAACGCCTCGCTGAGCTCTCCCTTCGTCGCGAGGCCCTTTCCAGGCGTCTGTGGCGTGACTTCCCCCTCACGTGCCGCCAAGATGACCGCGCGGCCATCGCCGCGCAGTTCCTTGAGCACGCACACATTCGCCCTCTGCCCAGGGCGCTCCTCCTCCTACTGGACTTCGGTCACGAGTCCATCCTCCCCCAGCGCTGCCGGCACGACCGGCGGCGCCTACTTGCGCGAGGCCACAAGTACGCCCCGTTCCGGATGCGGCCGGACGGACGGAAAGCCCGCAAGCTCCTACGACCGGATGGGCGACTATCCCGGTCTTACCCCCTCACTGTCACTGAACTAGCCGGGCGGATAGTTTGGCGACACTTCATTCCCCCCCCCTCGTCGTCGTCCTCCTCCTCGACGGCGACCACTCTTGTTACGGATGGGGACGGCGACTCCGGGTCGCCGTTGGCAGATATGGTGTGAGTGGGTAGGTGCGGGTCCTTACTCCACACGCTGACTTCGGTCGTGGTCCGAGCACGCTGGTGCAAGTCTTAAGTGACGCGCTGGGTGGAAATGTCAAACAATCTCGGATAACACGCTTACTTACATACCTACCGTACCCTGTAGCTATGTTTGGTATAAGACAAGAAAATAATAATAATAATAATAAAAGACCCCGAACGATCACCATCGACATGGC
>NW_006767165.1:0-2791 GCF_000275845.1 Dichomitus squalens LYAD-421 SS1 | reverse complement strand
CAGGGGATTGGGTGCAGGAGACAGGAAATAAAATGACGAGGGGATGAGGGCAGCCAGACGCCCACGTCGCAATGAGAGGGTCGGGCTCCCATCAGTCCCGCCCCTGAGCGCTTGGCTAGTGTCGGCCGGTCTTCGGGAGCCAGGTTGGGGTTCACCTATTGACGTGTCGACGTTTGGGTCTTCGTGGTGAGATGGTAGGTTCAATAGGTAGGTCCCTATCATGCCCACACAGGTCGCTCGGACTGAGCAAAGCTCTTGTTGCAGGATTCGGCGCACTCCCGCCCCGGCCCGCGAAATCCGTGACGTCATTGGCCTTGCGGCAGTTGGACGAGGAAAACCCCACGAACGCGGCCCGTGCCAGGCGGAATGGCCATCGAGGAGGACCGACTTTGGCACCGCATGTAAACGTCTCGCCTTTACATGCGGCTCTCCTCCCCCCCTCGAGCTTAGCATCCGTTGGCGCAATCCGCAATGGCGCAGAAGTAAGCTCCTTCCAACTGCCCGTTGCACCTGCTACGCCCCAGCTCGTTCCACCGCCTGTTACTGCGTTTACTGGGAAGGCGGGCAAACGCATCCTGGTTGAGGTGTCGGACGGAGATGACACCAGATCCGGCGAGGTGGATAGGGTAACGACCCTGGTCATGCACAAGCGCGTCCGGAGGACCGCAGACGCCGGTGGTTTTGGTGTTGGCGTTGAGGAGGCCACAATGCGTGAAACCGCCATCCCCATACATGTGGAAGAGCTTGACGGGTGAGTACATTCATGTCTCAGTGCATGCGCTTCGTTCAGGCTGACGCCACGCAGTGCGATTGCAAGCCACGAACTAGCGCATGGGGCGCGGAGCACTCACGCTCATGGCACTGACGTCCACGACGACCTTGAGGCACTCAGCGATGGCAGTGACCTCACGGACTTGGATGAGCTGGAGGAGTGAGTACTGTAGCGTGGTAACTCTTCTGACGCTAACAGGGTGTAGGTGGATGAGTCTCCGCTCCGGGACGCCTGCCCCACAAGGTGATCCTGCTACTCGCAAGGCTCGGGCATGGAAAGGAGCCACTCCCCAGCACAGACTCAATACTATCGCCGCAAAAAGGGTCAGAGAGGCCCGTAAGTTGGCATCGAGCGTGTTGAGTAGTGAAAGAACACGTGAGTTCACGGTGGGCGTGCGCACACTGACCCCGCTGATGCCTTTTTGCCAGAAACATTTGCCCATTTCTCTTTGCAAGAGGCTGTAGACAACCCGAAGACGGTTGCTGAGGCGAAAAAGGAAGAACTACCCATAACCCATACGTTTGACGGGGAGGACGGACCTCGTCGCGCGGTGAGCGGAGATGGTTACGACCTCGTCTTTCATTTTCCAGGTGCTGTCAAACCCACCACCCTGGTGAGTGAGTAATGCCACCTCCTGGATAACTCACTTATATCCACGGAACAAAGGAGAACGTTACCAACGCAGCTACGCAGTTGTCTAAGGTTGCACCCCCCACCAAGAAGGTGAGCGGGCGAGAAGACCATGACTTCTGCCCCAAGGGTGGCATCGTTGGCATGACCCACATATGCCAGTATTGGCACGCCACAGGCCATAAGGTGAGTTCACATCTGCTGGGACCTGGGGTGCTTTCTCACTTTCCCTGCCAGCACCGACCGGGAGGGCCAGGCCTCCACATGCGCCGGACGGTGAATAGCTATCGCGGCACATTCCAGTTTTGGAGAGACACGACTGCTTTGGCATCTTTGTGTACAGCGCTCCTCGAGACGGTAGATCCTGTCCAGCACAATCTACTCAAACGTCTGAAGGAGGTTCGCCTGGGGTGCGACGACACCCCTGAGCAGAAGGCTTTTGAGAGTCCAACCCGTAACCTATTTTGGGAGAACCTCGAAGTCATCTTCAATCGCAAGTCGGCTGCTCACTTCGACCTCAGCGACCCGCACTTCGCCTGGGCGTGCATTGTTTACTTTGGCACGTTCGAACAGGCCTACCTGACATTCCCCCAACTAGGCCTACGTGTTCGTATTCGCCCTGGCGATGTCGTTTTCTTTCGTGGGAGGGATCTACTTCACCTGGTGGAGGACTGGGGGAAGGGGGATAGATATCTCATTGTCTACTTCACCCATGAAGCCGCTTGGGCTGATTTTGGGATGGGGGGCCAATGTGCGTCTGGTAAAGCCCAGTTCAGGGAGACCGCCACCCCTAACACGTCGTCTGGCCAATGAGGGGAGGGGGCCCTATAGCAAACCTGATACCAGTAATGTACATGCGATAACGTATCACAGCTGTAATACATCTTGAACTTGGTCCCACGTCCGAGTGTCCCTATGTGCCCTGGCCGCCCGAAGTCCCTGTGCTAGTCTCTCCTCTTGATCGTGCTGCTCCACCAGTTTCATAAGAGGTCTAATGGACTAGTACGCATGACGTACGCGACGTGTTAGAGAATTTCCATCACCATGGGACAAGGGTCTCACTTACCAGTGAATAGTTCAGGCGGTCGTCCGAAAGGTGGATCTGCTTCTGCATTACCTCAAACACGTCTTGCCTGGTCTCATCCTGGGCCATCGCAGCGTAGTGCTTGTCGTGAGCGGTCTGGACCAGTCTCCGGCACTCCTCGCTCATGATCTTGAACATGTCGCTCTTCTCTCTGGCGTATGCAGTGGCCCCAGGAGAAGCGTAGTCTGGCAACGCGCTGTCTCTCCTCAGCCACTCATCACTAGCGAATAAGAACCCTCTGCGGAGGGCTCGTGCCTCTGCGTAGACGAGGTTCACCTCCTCGTTGGTGCGGGCCAAGTTGGCGC